>NC_041386.1:161767252-161803181 GCF_002162155.2 Triticum dicoccoides
GACGTGGTTGGAGTGGAAATCGACTAGGTTGCTCAAGCAAGGCGATAGCCCTTTGTGCTGTTTGTCGATGTAGCCGAGAGCATAGGATGGTGTAGCCGTGGTCAAGGTAGTCGTGCGAATAATGTTGTGGTCGATGTCAAGTCAGGGTAGCCGGTGCTGAGGAAGTCGTCGTGGGGCCGCGGGCGCAAGGAGGTGCTGAGTTAGTCATGGGCGTAGTGGTGTCGAAGTAGTGGTGCGCGGGGAAGTAGACGTTGTCGACGACACATCGCAACGGGTTTGCCAAGCCCGGGACACATCATGGATGAAGGCATGCATCGGTGTTGCTAGCACCCGACATGCGTAGACGGACGAAGACGAAGTCGAGGGAGCGCCGCTCCAGGCTTGCCAAGCCCGGGGACACGTCGTGGACGAAGGCACACATCGGTGTTGCCAGCACCAGGCATGCGTAGACTGGGACCTGCACGAGCTGTACGCCACGTCAAAGAAATCATAGAGGCCAGGAGAGAAGGACTTGACAACGGTTGTGGCACCAATCGACGTGGGGCCAATGTCACCAACAATGGTCAGAGAATATGAAGTGGTCGGGGTAGATGACGGCGATGCTAGCGACGGGCATCTGGACGAAGACGAAGGGGGTGGACGGACGGCGGCTACGGGGGTAGAGGCGGTGGCGGCCTAACAGGGGCGGCGGTGGTTAGGTTAGGAGCGCAGCGGCAAATGCTCGAAGTAGGCAAGGAACCCGAAAGTGTGACAAAGACCGGCACGAACAGTGGCATTCCCGCACCAAGGGAGGCGGCGTGACGCATACCAGGGGGCGTCGACGCACGGGGACGATGGTGGACCGTGGGCCGCGGTGCCACGCCCCAAAGTGGCGACGCGGTGGTAGCTGGCGGGTCGGGGTGATGGCGGGAAGACCTCGGGGCGGCAGCGGGGACCGCGAGCCGCGGCGCTACAGCCCGAATGGGCAGCGCATTGGCGGAGCGTGGGCCAGTGCAACCGCGGGGATGGCCTCGGGGCGGCGGTGGGGACCGCGTATCGCGGCACTACGGCCCAAAGGGGCGACGCAACAACGGCGCGTGAGTCGGTGCAGTCACGAGAAGAACCACAAGGCGACAATGCTGCGGCCCGATGGGGAGACGCAGTGGCAGCCGTTGCTCGATCGATAGAGGGGTGAGCTGAACTCGGGGACGATCTTCACGGGACCTGCAGAGGCGCGCAAAACTGACGGGCCAGGTCGGTCGCGCGGTGTCGATGGGGTGGATCGCAGCGGCGAGCGGATGATTAAGACGATCACACGCGAGGCATGGGATGCCGCTCGGTGGCGGTGGAGTCTGAGATGAAGCCGGCGATGACGGACGGTGTGGGACGACGTGTGGCCAAGCACGTCAACACTGGCACCCGGGTTTCCAAAGCAGCGCTGGCACCCGGGCAGTGAGGACCGAGTGACCAACGAAGCAGCGGTGCCTGAGCTCGAGCCAGCCGACGAGGCTGACTTAGCCGAGGATGAGGCCAGCAAAGCAGACCACAGGACCGCCATGCAGACGCGGCGGAGACGGGTGGCGATGGAGAAGCCCCGGTCAGAGCAGGGCTGCGATGGCTGGCAGAGGGTGACTGGCAGACAGACATGCGGACGATGGTCATGAGGGGCCGCCTATCGCGTGAGGCTGCTGGGTCAGTGAAGGAGCCGGCCGGTCGCACCGGTGTTGGAGTTGAGGCGCACGGGGGTCGACGGCGGCGGCGGGCGACGCACCGATCTTAGATCGGGAAACCAAAGTAGTAAACATCGATCAAAACGATTGGCTAGAGAGAGGAAAACCTGGAGCAAGGGCTGGGGGAAAGAGTCTCTAGGGCAGCCGGTCAACATGACCGGTGGGCGAACCCTAGGTACGAGCGAGGCGGCCCCCAGCGGCGGTCATAGAGGTCGACCACCCTGGGGGAGGCACGTGTGGCGGAAGTGGCGGGCGATGGCTCGGGTTGGATCGGTTAGGTCGATACCATGTTAGAAGAGAAAGAGGGGGATTGGTGGAATCGTTGATTGTATTGCAAGAGCATCGTGAGAATCGTTGATTGTATACATATACACTATTCTGATCACGGGATCAGAATACTATTCTGATCACAACCTGACCTACACCCGCTAGTAGTACGTTGAACTTCCGTGTGAACTAGGTTGAACTTCCGCCAACATTGCCCAAATGGGGCTTGCGATATACCGTTGGAAAGCTATGGACCCCAATATCATGACCCAACTTAAATTTTTGGCAAAATATAAGCGGTTTAAGAGCAGTTTTAAAAACCGTTTTTTCTTCGCACAAAAAACGTGAATCGTATTTTCGATCGCATTTATAAACCGTTTATCGGAACGAGGCATATAATATGGTGTTGGAAAGCTGCTGCAAAACTGCTCCTTCCACATGTTGAAAGTTTTCTCTAATTCCCTATGGTTAAAGAGTAATTTGAAAAAACGTAAAATTTCGTAAACCGAACAGCTGAGTTCGTTTTTTCGATGACGTTTCTAAACGGCTAATCCAATGGAGGCATATGATACGGAGTTGGAAAGCTTATGAAAATGCGCTACTTTTTCATCTTGAAAGTTTTTTTTCTAATTTTGAATGGTTTAAGAGTAATTTAGAAAATGGTCCAAGTCCTACCGAGTTCGTATGTTCGAGCTAATTTTTCAACCGTGCACCCGAATGCAGCAAATGATATGGCGTTGGAAAGCTTGAACAAATGCGAAACTTTTTGGTATGTATTGTTTCTCCCAATTCTTTACGGTTTTAAGTCAGTTTTGAAAATGGCGAAAAACGTATTTTCACCGTAATTTCTACAAACTTTATCGGAATGGGGCAACTAATATACTGCTGAAAAGCTACGGAAAATGCGAAACTTTTCCATGTTGATGGTTTTCTCTGAATCCTAGCCGTTTTGAAGTAATTTCAAAAACGGCGGGATCATGCGTTCTGCCTTTATCGCGAAATAGATTCTTCAAAAATGCACCGCGTGAAGAACCTGAACTTCTCCGCGCGTGTACCTGAAGTTCACTCTGTTTTTCACGTGATTTTTTTGCTCGTAGGTCTCCATCCACTGCTCGTAACTCTTCATCCACTCACCGGAATTGAGCAAGTGATATACCAGTGGAAAGCTGTTGTAAGCACATAACTTTCCCGTGTTGGTCGTTTTTCATACTCGTGACAATTTTAAAAGTTTTTCATCTGAAATTCATTCAGCGTAGTAGTTGAACTTCATACTATTTTCACGTTGAACTTCTGTCACGTATTTTCGTTTGTAATTTTCTCATCCATTCGTCAGTGTTACACAAATGATATTCTTGTTGTACAAACCTCTCTCACAATAATTTTTAACTTATAACAACAAAACTTTTAGACTTTGCTTTTTTTAATATAAAATGCACACCAAGTAGTACGTGAACTTCTGTCAGCTGTCAATCTGAACTTCTCTCGGTTACATGAAAATATTTGAGTTTTTTATGAATATTAATCTGAATTTTTATTCATTTTTTTATTAATTTTGAAACGCTCTATTTTCAAAAGTTGAACTTATTATTTTATTTTAAAACTTCTTGTTTCCATTCGTAACTACGAGGAAAATCTGAATTTTCTATAATCATCGAACTTCTCCATCTTTTTAATATGGACTTCCTTGTTTTATTTCTTAATCTTTTTTATGAATTTTTGAAGCGCTCTATTTTTAAAAATTGAACTTCTTGTTATTTTAATTTTGAACTTCTTTGTTTTCATTCTTTAATAATGAGGAAATTTTGAGTTTTCTATAATCATCGAACTTCTCCATCTTTTTAATATGGACTTCCTCGTTTTATTTCTTAATTTTTTTATGAAATTTTCAAGCGCTCTATTTTTTAATAGTTGAACTTATTGTTTTTAATTTTTGAACTTCTTGTTTCCTTTTTTGATAACGATGAAATTCTGAGTTTTCTACAATCATCGAACTTCTCCATCTTTTTAATTTGGACTTCCTGGTTTTATTTCTTAATTTTTTTATGAAATTTTGAAGCGCTCTATTTTTTAAAAGTTGAACTTCTTGTTTTTTATTTTTTGAACTTCTTGTTTCCCTGCTTTAATAACGAGGAAATTCTGAGTTTTCTACAATCATCGCACTTCTCCATCTTTTTAATTTCGACTTCCTAGTTTTATTTTCTTTTAGTAATGAAAAAATCCTACTTTTGGATAGACATCGAGCTGCTCCGTTTTTAAATTTGAACTTCTAGGTCTTTTTTAACAGAGAAAATCTTCTCATCAATCATTTTGAGTGTGTATCCATATCTTTTTCTTCTATGCGTACTGAACAAAAAGAATAGTTTCCTATGTTGTAGTCGTTGATTATTATCTATACTGAACAATAACAATCTTTGTAGACCAAAGTGAATGAGGCAAGCAAAACAACTTCACCACTTATATCTACAAGAACTTTTTATGCTAGTTTCTCTGAGCACAACACCATTTCTCTGAACTTCACCGCCACAACACCATTTATTTTTTCAATGCTTGGATTTCTGCTGAGAAGATCATACTAAGAGCAAGAATGACTATCTCCATTTTGCTAGGTAAAATCCGTCGTTGGCAGTAACTATATATTCATGTCTTTTTCAACAGTTAGTTACTGGTAAATCTTCACATGATTCGTGGAACATGATACCATACTCTAATCCGCGACCAACTTTGCGCAGCAGCTTAAAAGTTAAGTACAAGATGGCTAGCTCAGCCAGAGTAAACCAGCTCCGAGGGACAAATACACTTGTACCAAGTGCTCCCAAGTGCAAGAATAGGAATGCATCCACCGAGGATGGCTCACTGTCACCATGATTAGAGCTGTTACATGGAAACTGAGCTTCTTTATCAGTAAAAATAGTTCCTATGTTACATGGAAACTGGCGCAGTGCGCTTGTTCCCTAGGCTGACTGTTACATGGAAACTGATGGCTCATCCCAGATGTTTGTAGTTCCTAGACTGAGCTTCTATCAGACACGAAGCTGAACTTCTTCGGATCTAAAGAATTAGTAGAAGAAGAGCGGCAGAAAACCAGCTGATCACTCCATGCATCCTTGCATTGGAGGTTTCAATCACCAGCGGGAGGAGGGATTGGGCGCCCAGGCATCGGACATTAGCGTAACTGCGCGAGGCTGTGCTTCAGGTCGTGTCCAAACCAAAGGGACAGGCGAACGTCGAGCTCAACGTCTGAAGCAAGGAAAGGAATGGTTAGGGATGATACATCAGATAGTGCTCCAGTGACATATTGTGAGAATATAATAGAAGCAGCGGGGAGGGGCCTGTGGCAGGGGAGTAGGAGAGCGAAGATCGGCGCTGACGTTGCAGTTCTGGTGGAGCAGGAGGCCGCCAGGCCGGAGTTGAGTGTCTGTTGCACTCGAGGCCAGAGTGGAGCGACGGTAGCGTCGGAGGTTGGCCAAGATGGTCCCGGGGTGGAGCAGCGGTGGTGCGGGGACTGACGGGACACAACCAACAGAATTTGTAGCATCAACGTGATTCCTTCCACTGCGAGATCCATCGAACTTCTACAAATTTTTCAGCGATCTCTGTTTTTCTTCAATACACACAATTGAACTAATGCACGCAGGTAGGTTGAACTGAACTAAAGTGATGGGAGGTGGCGGAAGGGGTGAGCGAGATGGCAGCAGGAGGAAGCGCACTACGCCGAGTCATTGGCCGGCGTTGTACAGGGGAGGTGCTCGGGAGAGGGGGGACGATGGGCTGCGGTGGCGGAGGGCGCTGGTCGCACGGCGGAGCTGGAGGAGGAAGCCATGATTGTGGCCTCGCTCCACGCTCGTCGTCCCGAAGCGGTCCATGGACAGGAATCCGAAGGAAGCCGTCCATGGGTGGCTCGCCATGGCTAGGCGGTGGAAGCTGGAGGCGGAGCCGGAGGAAGAAGACGCCGGATGAGGAAGGGGTCGTGGAAGGCAGAGGTTGGGGGCGACGGCGACGATGCCAGTGGGAGTGGATCCGAGAGCCGGTGTTGTTGGGTCGGGCGCCGTCGCGGGAGTAGGGTAGCTAGCCGGGCCACGGCAGGAGGCCGGCAGATCCTGATGCGCGGGTTGCAGGCGGCGGCGGCAGTTGGGTGGTCTGCGGCGGTGGGTGGGGGAGGGGGTCGCCAGTGGGTGGTTTGAGGTTGGGATCGAGGTGCAGGGAGGTGGGGATCGAAGTGCAGGAGGTGGGGGACAGATGGTTGGTTTTTTTGGGTCGAGTTCGGGAGGGCCTCCGCATGCCCTATATAGGCCTCACGTGATCAGAATAACTATTGGATCAGAATAGTGTTGTCCTATATATATATATATATAACTATTCTGATCCCAGGATCAGAATAGTGTTGTCCTATTCTAATAACACCCTTAAGACCTTATTCTAATAACACTTTCCCTTATTCTGATAACACCCGCCCGCCCACCACCACTCCCGCAGCCGGCGGCCACCGTGGCACCCCAGCCCACCATCACCAGAACCCCGCCCTCTCCACCCCACCCAGCGCACCACCAGCCTTCCCCTGCTCCGCCTTCTAATCCCATGCACCGCCGCCACACAGAGCCATGGTCCGCCGCCCAGCTAGCTACCTTCGGCGGCCAAGCACAGGAGCCGTGACGGCCTGGATCCGGCCTCGCCTCCTCCAACCAAGCCCCTCCCCCCACCTTCCTCCCAGCCCCCTCGCCTTCCAATGCGCTAGCCTCCCCGCCTCACCATGCGCAGACAGCGCGCCCGCAACCGGCGCCACCCACAACCGCCGGATCCTTGCCGCCGCACCGCCCTGGGGCCTCACCGGCCCTGCTCTGATCAGAGGCGTTGTAGGTAGCGTGCTCTACTTCCCCATGTGATCTCTCCAGCGCTGGATGGAGTGGGAGGTGCTCCACCTCGCGTCTGCCAGCCAGATCCATCACTGGTAAGCCTAAAAGGCATGGCCACCCCTCCTCCTTCCCTCCCACCCCATGCCCCCTTCTCCATCTCACCCACCACCATGATGTGCAGGCACCAGGAGGCCACCTACCCAGTGCCGCACTGCGTCGCCTAGGTTTCCTACATCGTGCCCAATGACGGGGTTCTGGCCACATCCTTGTCGCCAGTTTCTTCCTTGAGCTCGTTGGCCATGGGATCTGGCCGGCCCCTTCTTGGCTCCCCTCATCCTCGTCCTCTAATTGCGCAGCGACATCGACCTTACCTATGATCCCTCCGTCGATGAGGGGTTCCCACACCGACGCCCTCCCAGAGCGCGCTGAAAGAAAACCTTGAAGTTTATCCCGCACGCCCAGTGCATCTCTTTCGAAGCTCCCGTGCAGTGTGCATATGCGTTGCACTGCGCGACGGCAAGAAAACGGAGATTGTTAGTGACAAGGGAAGCATCGGTGGCGTTTGTGCTTGAGGCGTTGTGCAGTTTGCCGGCGCATTCCCCGGATGCATGCGAGGGGAGTCAAATTGTCAGGACCTCGATTCCAAGTCACATCGATCTAGCCGGTAACACCTCATATCACATTGCGGCCTCACGCACGGTATCCCCATGGGTGTCGCCTTACCATGGCCTGGGACCGTTTGCGCCTTTTGGCTCACGTATATGATAGTGTCGCTAGCATCCATATGACAGAGAACCCGGGCCGACATGGCTAGTCGTGAACCCAAAGCAGCACAGACCTATGGAGACAGGCATACATGAATCACATCGAGCATGTCGGTCATCAGCGAGTGAATCCGGGCTGTAGCACTGGGCTAACAGGACTCCGGGGAACCCGCGCTGTAGCAGGCTAGGCAGGACTCCGGATGTCACCACGTGATATTTCCCCAAAGGGACAGACATAGGAACGAAGTGAAACACATGCCGGCCAGTCAAGTGTCTTGAGCAGTAGTGCTGGGCTAGCAGGACTCCAGTGAACCGGGATGTAGCGGACCATTATGGCTCGAGGAACACTAGACTACATTTCCCCATAAGAAAGGCTGCCAAGGATAAACAACTAGATTGTCGAATCCCACTCATACCAAGCATTTCAATCATGCACACAATATGCCCGATATGAGTACATACAACATGGCATCACAACAAAACTCTACAACTCAAGTACTTTATTTAAAGGCTCCAGAGAGCCATACATAACATGTTCATATAGGTAGGGGTCACATGACCCGACACTCAAGTCATACAAACATACAAGCACATGCGGAAGCAAATAGTCTGAGTACAGACACTAGAAAGCAAGAAGGCTTCTCGAAGCCTGTCTATCTACATAGGGCCCTCCATGGCCAGGATCACCACCTGGGTGGCTAGTCACTCGTCGACATCAAGGTCTACATAAAACCCATCAGAGGGGGCGGTGTTGTCATCTGAAAATAGTAATTAAGCAAACATGAGTACAAAGGTACTCAACAAGTCTTACATCAGAACCTACTATACATGCTCATTCTCAAGAAGGTGGTGGGGTTATTGCAGCAAGCCAACTTTGACTCTTGGCTAAGCTATCCTATGGAACTCCACTAGTAAAATAGTTTTCGCACACGAGTCCACTAATCACCAACATAATACTCCACCGGGGATCCTCCCTCGTCATCCTACGAGAGGGCCATCCTCGATACTCACACTTATCTTGAGTCTTTTAGTAGTATCCATTAACTTGTCTATGAACTGTATAGGCAACCAAGTAGTCCTTTACCGCGGACGCGGCTATTCGAATAGATGATGTTAACCCTGCAGGGGTGTACTTCTTCATACACGCTTTCACCACTTACCGCCGTTTACACAACATGTACTCGGCAACCTTCAAGCGGAAGCCCAACGAGGGTGTCGGCCACGGCCTACCTAAACCCTCAAGTCTCTAGTCCAGGTTTATCGCCTATGCAGATTCCATCCGCAGGGAGTCCGGCCGAGGTTTCCACATACGGCCCCGAACGATGTGAACAGGGTTCCAGAGACACCAAATGGGTGACTCGGTACACCGTGCCACGGTGTATCTACCGCAACATAGCCCACCCCTAGGGTCAGCGCTACGCACGACCACCAACACATAAACTACAAACACCAGAGACTAATTGCAACTCCTGGACAGAGTACTAGGGTGATTAAGAAGCCGAGAGGGTCAATTAAGGATCTCAATGCATGGTAGTAGCTGATTCTTAAAATCACACATACAGATCTCAGTTCTTAGGGACGGCCTCAATGAAACAACCCACCATGTACTCCTACATGACCTCTCATCGATACCTTTACCAAAACATGTTCAACACATCCCTCACATTACCGACTTAATCATTTCACTCTAGCCCATCACCCAGATGAACCAGACCTGACACAACTCTAAGCATAGCAGGCATAACAAGGTAGGAATCACATACATGGCTCAATCAACTCCTACACATGCTAGTGGGTTTCATCTAGTTACTGTGGCAATGACAGGTCATGCATAGGATAAGGGTTCAACTTCCATAGCACATAGCAGTTTGAATCGTGTTGTCTTAATGCAGTAAACAAGAGCAGAAGCGAGAACATGGGTTTGTATCGGAATGATCAATGGGTTGCTTGCCTGATGTAGTGGTAGTAGGGTACTGCCCTTCAGACGGATACTCGGGGTTATCCTCGGAGGCAGAACCTACCACGAAAGTCACACTGAACATAATCAACACACGACAATATGCAACAATATGATGCATGCTATGACATGCAAAAATGAATGTGTCTTGGCCTAATGCAAGCTAAAACAGAAAGGAATGAGCTCATTTGAATCAAAGATTCAAATGTTAGTTCATTTAACATAGCCTTATTAGTGCATTATCTTATTCTGCTTAAACAGCAAGGTTAACTTGTTTTGTCATGCATGAAACCATTACAGATGGATAGACTGAATTTTTCTGATCATTTTTCATATATAAATTGTTTGATTTGGAGCTATGGTTGATTTTCTATGATTTTTAGAAGTTTTGGCTATTTTCTGGAATTTCCTATATAAGAATAATTCCAGTAGTTGAATTAATGCGTCAGCATGACATAGGTGTGACATCAGCGAGTCAACTGGGTCGGCCAGGTCAAACCTGACTGGTGGGCCCTGTCTGTCAGTGTCTCAGCTAATTAACAGGATTAAATTAGTACTAATTAACTGTCAGTGGGGCCTGGGCCCACATGTCAGTGACTAAACTAATTAAAATTAGTTAACACTAATCCTAAACTAATTAGCAGGCCGGCCCCACCTGTCATAGGCTCAGGAGGGAGTCAACCTGGGCCCACGCGTCAGTCCACGGTCAAAAGTGGTCAAACTCGTCGGAGTTTAGCCGCCGGCGAGGCCAGACGCGGCGGAGGGGCTCGGGTTTTGCACTCCGGCGACCAAAAGGACGGCGGAGACCATCTACGTGATGTGGGGAGTGAGCCGCATCGAGTGGTGGCAGTAGGTGGAGCTGGGGTGGCCGGAGACGACGGCGGTGAGCACGTCCGCGGCAGCCGGAGTTCGAGCGAGGTCGAACTAGTCGCTAGCGGGCACGGCGAGGGGCGTGCAGGGGTGCTTTGGACTCCTGCAAGTGCATTGAAGACGGTGGCATGCTCGGTTGCGACCCAACGTGGCTGTAGCCACGACGGCGACGTGCGGTGGCGGCGGCGAGCTTCGGCTCCGATGGCCATGGTGGTTAGAGGACGCGGACGAGCGCGGGGAGAGGGGGAAACAGGTCAGTAGCTCACTGCGGTTGCAGGGGAGCGATCGGCGAGCTCGAGGAAGAGCTGGAGCGAGCGGGGCGGCGAGGGGGATCTCTGGCGACCGAGGTTGAAGACGAGCTCGGTGCAGCGTCTCCGGGGCGAGCGAGCGCTCGGGGATGGGTCGAGGCGAAGCAGCGGACGACGGCGGAGCTTCTTGGCACGGCGAGGCAACGAGTGGACGGCGGTGGCTCCGGTGGAGCTTGTCGGCGGCGATGGCTGCGCTCGGCAGGGAATGGGGAGAGAGCCAGAGAGGGGGAGAGGGCCACGGGGAGAGTGGGGAGAATGAGAGGGGGACATGGGGGAGTGCGTGGCACTCGTAGGCGTGTCCGGGGCGTCGGTGGAAGCAGGAGGTGGCCGGCGTGTGGCCGCGGGCACCGGCCACGCGCTTCTCGTCCTCCTGACGAGAGGAGGAGAACGACTGGCAGGAGCCAGTGGACTGGGCCGAGCCAGTGGGCCAAGTGGGCTGCGCCAGGTAAGTCCCTGTTCTCTCTCTCTCTTTTTTGTTTTTCATTTATTCTATTATTTCTGTAACTTCAGGGCTTTATTAAAAATGCCAAGGCATTTCCAAAAATCATAAAATTAATCATGGCTACTTCTTAGAATATATCCAATAGTAAACATTTTAGTTTATGATTATTTGAGCATTTAAAATATTTTATAGCATTTAAATGCCCAAATGCAAATACTATAAGAATTAATCCAATGACCTTATGATTTCCTAGAAAATGTGCACCATTTTTGTCAAAGGTTTTAACCCAAAACGAAAAGGGTGGGCTTTTTAGAAGGGCATTTCAGGTTCATTGAAAAAGTTTTTAGTAAACCCTAATTGTTCCAGGGGGTGTTGGGGGTTCTGTCATCCCCATTTCAAATTTAAGAGAAATTTAAACATGATGCACACTCTAATGCTTGAACTTGCTAGGGTGTGACAACTCACCCCCACTCAAAAGAATCTCGTCCCGAGATTTAGGATCCTCCAGGAAGAAGGTGGGGTACTCGAGTCGAAGACGATCCTCCCTTTCCCAAGTGGCCTCTTTCTCGGAATGGTGTGACCATTGAACCTTGAGAAACTTGATATTATGGCGTCGAGTGGTACGCTCGGCTTGACCAAGGATACGAACGGGATATTCCCGATATGAGAGGTTATCTTGTAGATCAAGCGTTTCATGGTCCACTCCATGGATAGGATCCGCGAAGCAGCGCCTGAGTTGAGAAACGTGGAAGACATCGTGAACTCTGGAAAGATACGAAGGTAGTTCCAATTGGTAGGCAACTTCTCCTCGTTTGGCAAGAATGCGAAAGGGTCCAATGTAACGAGGAGCCAATTTGCCTTTGATACCGAAACGATGGGTTCCCTTTAACGGAGTAACCCGAAGGTAAGCCTTCTCGCCAACTTCATAAGTCACGAGTTTATGTTTATGATCATATTGGCTCTTTTGACGAGATTGGGTCGTTTTCAATTTCTCACGAATAACACGAACCTGCTCTTCTGCTTCTTGAATCATATCCGGGCCAAAGAGTTGTCTTTCCCCGGTTTCTGACCAGTTAAGAGGCGTTCGACATTTTCGTCCATAGAGAACTTCGAAAGGAGCTTTGTCCAAGCTAGCTTGATAACTATTGTTATAAGCAAACTCCGCGAATGGAAGGCATTTCTCCCAACCCATTCCGAATGAGATGACAGAAGCTCGGAGCATATCTTCCAGAATTTGATTGACTCGCTCTACTTGACCACTTGATTGAGGATGGAAGGCGGTGCTAAAAGAGAGACGAGTTCCCATAGCATTTTGGAAACTTTCCCAAAATCGAGAGGTGAAGGGACTCCCACAGTCTGAGTTAATTTCCAATGGGACACCATGAAGAGACACTATTCGGGAGATTTATAAGTCAGCTAGCTGGCTAGCAGTGATACTCTCACGAACAGGTGGGAAATGGGCTACTTTGTAAAGACGGTCGATCACGACGAAGATGGCATTATTCCCTCTCTTGGTCCTGGGAAACCCAGTGATGAAATCCATACTGATTTTATCCCATTTCCACTCAGGAATAGCCAAAGGTTGAAGGGTGCCAGCAGGCCGTTGATGCTCTGCTTTAACACGACGACAAACGTCGCAATTAGCAATGTATTGAGCGATTTCTCTCTTCATCCTAGTCCACCAAAACCTCTGGCGTAGGTCTTGATGCATTTTAGTACTACTTGGATGAATGGTGAGAGGGGAGTCATGAGCTTCCTTAAGAATCCACTGGCGTAAATGTTGTTTCTTGGGAACCACCAAGCAATTCTTGAAGAAGACAACACCTCGCTCATCCATGGAAAAACATTTAGCAACTCCGCTAGCGATGTTTTCCTTAATCCGGGATATGCCCTTATCATACCGCTGGGCGGTTATGATCTGATCCATAAGGTTAGGCTTCGCCACCAGGGTGGATAGAAATCCTCGAGGAACAATGTGAAGATTAAGCTTACGAAATTCCTCATGGAGAAGTGGTTGACTTTGTTGTAACATCAGGTTGTTAGAATAAGGTTTACGACTTAGCGCATCAGCCATGACATTGGCTTTGCCTGGGGTGTAAGTTATTCCTAAGTCATAATCCGAGATCAACTCGACCAACGTCTTTGCCTGAGATTCAAATCCGGTTGGGTGAAGATATATTTCAAACTTTGGTGATCGGTGAAGATCTCGCAAGGATTACCGAGGAGGTAATGTCGCCAAGTTTTGAGTGCATGGACTAAGGCTGCAAGCTCTAGATCATGTGTGGGATAGTTTTCCTCATGTGGGTGTAATTGCCGTGAAGCATAGGCAATTACTTGACGATCTTGCATGAGTATGCAACCTAGTCCTTGTCGTGAGGCATCGCAATAGATAAGAAAGTCCTTGGAGAAATCTGGTGGTACCAGTACAGGAGCAGATGTCAGGCGTCTTTTTAGTTCCTGAAAGCTGAACTTGCACTGTGGGGTCCACTCGAACTTTTTATCTTTCTTGAGGAGTTCAGTTAGAGGTTTAGCAACCTTGGAGAAATTCTCGATGAAGCGGCGACAATAGCTCGCAAAGCCAAGGAAGCTCCGAACTTGCTTGACCGTCTCAGGTGGAGTCCAATCAAGGATGGCTTGAACTCGCTCGGGATTGACAGCAATACCTTTACCAGAGATTACATGGCCTAGGTAGGTCACTTCTGGCAACCAAAATTCACACTTGGAGAATTTGGCATAAAGGCGATGCTCTCGAAGTTTCGTCAATACCAGCCTTAGATGTTCGGCATGTTCCTCTTCATTCTTGGAGTAGATCAGTATGTCATCGAGGTATACTATGACGAATTTATCCAAATACTCCATGAAGACCGAGTTCATTAACCGGGAGAAGGTGGCTGGGGCATTGGTTAAACCGAAGGACATAACGATGTACTCGTATTGGCCATAACGAGTAACAAAGGCCGTTTTGGGAATGTCCCCGTTTCTGATTTTGATTTGATGGTAGCCCAACCTCAAATCCATCTTGGAAAAGACTGAGGATCCAGCGAGCTGATCATACAGATCGTTGATCCTGGGAAGCGGATACTTGTTCTTGATAGTGACCAAGTTGACAGGTCGGTAATCTACAACCATCCGATCCGTTCCATCCTTCTTTTTGACAAAGAGGACGGGGCAAGCCCAAGGAGAGGAACTAGGACGGATGAAACCCTTTCTCAAGGACTCATCGAGTTGGTTCTTAAGCTCGGCTAGTTCTAAGGGTGCCATCTTATAGGGTCTCCTAGAAATTGGAACGGTTCCTGGAACAAGGTCTATCACAAACTCGACATCCCTATCAGGTGGAACACCTGGCAGTTCTTCTGGAAAGACATCTGGAAAGTCCCGGACTACCGGAATATCCTCAAGGTCTGGAAGGGGGTTGGCATTTAGGGAGTAAAGCTGGCGCTTGGCCACTCGAGTTAAGACATTGACTGTCTTGCCCGATGGGTGAGTAAGTTGAACGGTTCTAGTGGCACAATCAATCTTAGCATAATGAGCTGACATCCAGTCCATACCCAAGATGATGTTAATGTCTGAGGACTTGAGAGCTATTAAGGATGCAAGGAAGACAAGTCTATCGATAAGAATTTCGTTCCCATGGCTTACTCTAGAAGTTTGCCATTTGGAACCCAGAGTTTGAATTACCATGGAAGTGGGCATGTCACAGAATGTCGTGTTATGCAATCGAGCATAGTTCTCGGATATGAATGAATGAGATTCTCCAGTATCGAAAAGAACAGATGCCGGATGAGAGTTGACAAGGAGCGTACCAAGGACGACGTTAGGATCCTCATGAGCCTCCTCGGCTGAGACATAGTTGACATGGCCACGTGCAGTGGTGACCGGCTTGGCGTAGAATGTCTTTCCCGCTAGCTTACCACGGCCAACGGATTTTCCAGACTGATTGGGGTTGTTGTTCTGAGGACACTCTCGGCTATAATGACCTGGCTCTCCACACTTGAAACATGTCACAACATTGGGGCGTGGAGCAGCATTAGCAGTGGGGCCACCATAGGGCTTGGGTGGTGCAAACTGCTGGTTGGGACGGGGCGCCTCAAAGGATGGCCTCGGAATGAACCTGGGTGGCAGTGCCGTGCTTGGAATCCACACCCGGCGCTTCTGAGATCCAGAGCCGGATGAAGAGCCAAAATCACGAGAGTGCTTGCATGAAGCGTCATAGTCAGACTGGCCTGACTCAGCACTGATGGCTTTATTGACCAACTTCTGAAAGGAGGTGCACTCGTGCAGACGAAGATCGTGGCGAAGCTCAGGGCTAAGTCCCTTGCAGAATCTTGCCTGCTTCTTAGCGTCGGTAGATACTTCTTCAGGAGCATAACGTGCCAGATTCCCAAATTCACGGCTATATGCATCCACAGTCAGTCTTCCTTGGGTGAAATTGCAGAACTCTTCCCTCTTGCTATCCATGAGACCTTCCGGAATGTGATGCTCACGGAAAGCCTCACTGAATTCAGCCCAAGTAGTGATTTGGCTGACCGGGCGCATAGCTTCAAAGTTTTCCCACCAAAGGCTAGCAGGGCCTTCGAGGTGATAGGCAGCATAAGTAACCTTCTCAGCTTTGGCTACGTTGGCAGAACGTAGCTTGTGGGTGATGCTACGAAGCCATTCATCCGCGTCGAGGGTCTCGACGGAATGGTTAAACTTTGGTGGGTACAACTTGATGAAGTCATTGATTGACACCAAGTCATTTCGCTGATGGCGTGCAGTGTTCTTCTCAATCCGCTCTAGCAAGCGGTTAGTCTCACGCATGTTTCTTTCCGCCTCCAGCATCACTTTGGCCAGAGAAGGCGCGTGTGGCAGATTTTCACCCCTAGCTGCACTGGCTTCCCCCTGCTCCGGGCCAGCAGGGTTGCTGCGGGTGTTGACCAACCTAGGAGAAAACAAGACAACGGTTTAGATAAGGATGGCACAAACTTAGCAAGGAAGTGCAGAATGTAATGGATAACATGGAATGCTAAGATGTTCATTGCACGACATGGTAATATAGAAACTGCCATATATATACCATTGGTCATACACACCGTACATAGTTTAGTACAAGCCCAGGCTAGAGTACAACTACGGTGAAAGACATTACATCTCATCGAAGGCATTCCAAGCTCCTATACATTATTTTCCTACACCTTCGGAGCGTGATACACACCAAGTCGTATCCCATGGTCACGCAGGACTATCGAGAATACAACTACTACAATACTAGTGAAACTACTACTAGCTCAGACGGCTCCGTAGTAATCCTCATAGAAGTCGCCACCAAAACCTGGAAGTGGAACATGATCATCTGGGAACAGACGGTCCTGTGGAGCCTGCGGACCAAAGGGACTCGGATGTGTCCTTGGTCCCACAGGTGGTGGCAGACGGGGACCACGAGGAGGGGTGATGCCTCCCACATCGCGCCACTCCATACAATCTGGCAATCCAGACCGTACAGGGTACAGATCCCTCAGATCCATGTATCCTGCCTGTACCGCCGGTACAAACCGAGTCAAAGTGGCCCAGTGATCAGCACGAGAGTTAAAAAGCTCCATACGCAAGGCCCATTTTCGCGGTCCTTATCCTCGAGCATCTCGGCAGTGGTGCGAAGTAGTGACTCCTCATGTGTGGGGTCAGCATAGATAGCCTGGAGATACCCTTGCGCTCTCGGAAGTGAAGCTGGCATATAACGGAAGTCGGTGTTCCGAAGCAGGCCAGTCCGTACTCTTATGATGGTCATCATGGAATAGGCAGCATCCTGCACAGCCATCTCAACAGTAACCCCGAGTCCATAGGAACAGTGAAGGGGCTCAATGGCTCCAGGATAAGAGGGATATATCCTGACGGTACAGAGGTACTGGCTCTGGTTGAAGTCTCTGAACTGCTCTTCGACAGTGTATTCGGGATACCAACGGTAACCCGTCTCGATAATTACCTGAACTAACATAGCAGTATGACCGGGCACATCCAGGCACCGGGTCAGGCGAACCACTTGGTTTTGAGCACGAGTGGCCATCTGAAAGCATAACCACAATGCAAAGGCATTAGAATTTCTAGCGAAAATTGGACAACATAACAGCTGTAAATGCTCAGAAAAGGATTTGAGACATCCACAACAGTTTGCAATACCACTCAACAACATCATATCAAGGTTCTGATTCAACTGACAACATGCTAAAAGTAGTAGAAACTGTACTGAGGCTTGTAACAACAATCATATAAGCTACTACGGATTAGTAACACGTGAACCTGATAGAAGAAGAGAGCCTAGTCCTTAACCCACGTCGAATGAGAAGAGAATGACTCAGATCAGAGGGCATAAGGTAAAGGAGTAAAAGAGCCTTACGTTCCCTCCCACAATCAATTCCCCTACATATAGCTAAAGCATTTCTAGACTCGACATCGACCAGTTTGGCTCAACAAACCTACAAGCAGTCCGGCTCTGATACCAACGCTGTCAGGACCCCGATTCCAAGTCACATCGATCTAGCCGGTAACACCTCATATCACATTGCGGCCTCATGCACGGTATCCCCACGGGTGTCGCCTTACCATGGCCCGGGACCGTTTGCGCCTATTGGCTCACGTATATGATAGTGTCGCTAGCATCCATATGACAGAGAACCCGGGCCGACATGGCTAGTCATGAACCCAAAGCAGCGCAAACCTATGGAGACAGGCATACATGAATCACATCGAGCATGTCGGTCATCAGCGAGTGAATCCGGGCTGTAGCACTGGGCTAACAGGACTCCAGGGAACCCGGGCTGTAGCAGGCTAGGCAGGACTCCGGATGTCACCGCGTGACATTTCCCCGAAGGGACAGACATAGGAACGAAGTGAAACACATGCCGGCCAGTCAAGTGTCCCGAGCAGTAGTGTTGGGCTAGCAGGACTCCGGTGAACCGGGCTGTAGCGGACTACTATGGCTCGAGGAACACTAGACTACATTTCCCCGTAAGAAAGGCTGCCAAGGATAAACAACTAGATTGCGGATCCCACTCATACCAAGCATTTCAATCATGCACACAATATGCCCAATATGAGTATATACAACATGGCATCACAACAAAACTCTACAACTCAAGTACTTTATTTAAAGGCTCCAGAGAGCCATACATAACATGTTCATATAGGTAGGGGTCACATGACCCGACACTCAAGTCATACAAACATACAAGCACATGCGGAAGCAAATAGTCTGAGTACAGACACTAGAAAGCAAGAAGGCTTCTCGAAGCCTGTCTATCTACATAGGGCCCTCCATGGCCAAGATCACCACCTGGGTGGCTAGTCACTCGTCGACATCAAGGTCTACATAAAACCCATCGGAGGGGGCGGTGTTGTCATCTGAAAATAGTAATTAAGCAAACATGAGTACAAAGGTACTCAGCAAGTCTTACATCAGAACCTACTATACATGCTCATTCTCAAGAAGGTGGTGGGGTTATTGCAGCAAGCCAGCTTTGACTCTTGGCTAAGCTATCCTACGGAACTCCACTAGTAAAATAGTTTTCGCACACGAGTCCACTAATCACCAACATAATACTCCACCGGGGATCCTCCCTCGTCATCCTACGAGAGGGCCATCCTCGGTACTCACACTTATCTTGAGTCTTTTAGTAGTATCCAGTAACTTGTCTATGAACTGTATAGGCAACCAAGTAGTCCTTTACCGCGGACGCGGCTATTTGAATAGATGATGTTAACCCTGCAGGGGTGTACTTCTTCATACACACTTTCACCACTTACCGCCGTTTACACGACATGTACTCGGCAACCTTCAAGCGGAAGCCCAACGAGGGTGTCGGCCACGGCCTACCTAAACCCTCAAGTCTCTAGTCCAGGTTTATCGCCTATCCAGGTTCCATTCGCGGGGAGTCCGGCCGAGGATTCCACATACAGCCCCGTACGATGTGAACAGGGTTCCCGAGACACTAAATGGGTGACTCGGTACACCGTGCCACGGTGTATCTACCGCAACATAGCCCACCCCTAGGGTCAGCGCTACGCACGACCGCCAACACATAACCTACAAACACCAGAGACTAATTGCAACTCCTGGACAGAGTACTAGGGTGATTAAGAAGCTGAGAGGGTCAATTAAGGATCCCAATGCATGGTAGTAGCTGATTCTTAAAATCACACATACAGATCTCAGTTCTTAGGGACGGCCTCAATGAAACAACCCACCATGTACTCCTACATGGCCTCTCATCGATACCTTTACCAAAACATGTTCAACACATCCCTCACATTACCGACTTAATCATTTCACTCTAGCCCATCACCCAGATGAACCAGACCTGACACAACTCTAAGCATAGCAGGCATAGCAAGGTAGGAATCACATACATGGCTCAATCAAGTCCTACACATGCTAGTGGGTTTCATCTAGTTACTGTGGCAATGACATGTCATGCATAGGATAAGGGTTCAACTACCGTAGCACACAACAGTTTGAATCGTGTTGTCTTAATGCAGTAAACAAGAGCAGAAGAAAGAACATGGGTTTGTATCGGAATGATCAATGGGTTGCTTGCCTGATGTAGTGGTAGTAGGGTACTGCCCTTCAGACGGATACTCGGGGTTATCCTCGGAGGCAGAACCTACCACGAAAGTCACACTGAACATAATCAACACATGACAATATGCAACAATATGATGCATGCTATGACATGGAAAAATGAATGTGTCTTGGCCTAATGCAAGCTAAAACAGAAAGGAATGAGCTCATTTGAATCAAAGATTCAAATGTTAGTTCATTTAACATAGCCTTATTAGTGCATTATCTTATTCTGCTTAAACAGCAAGGTTAACTTGTTTTGTCATGCATGAAACCATTACAGATGGATAGACTGAATTTTTCTGATCAGTTTTCATATATAAATTGTTTGATTTGGAGCTATGGTTGATTTTCTATGATTTTTAGAAGTTTTGGCTATTTTTCTGGAATTTCCTATATAAGAATAATTCCAGTAGTTGAATTAATGCGTCAACATGACATAGGTGTGACGTCAGCGGGTCAACTGGGTCGGCCAGGTCAAACCTGACTGGTGGGCCCTGTCTGTCAGTGTCTCAGCTAATTAACAGGATTAAATTAGTACTAATTAACTGTCAGTGGGGCCTGGGCCCACATGTCAGTGACTAAACTAATTAAAATTAGTTAACACTAATCCTAAACTAATTAGCAGGCCGACCCCACCTGTCATAGGCTCAGGGGGGGGGGTCAACCTAGGCCCACGCGTCAGTCCATGGTCAAAAGTGGTCAAACTCGCCAGCGTTTAGCCGCCGGCGAGGCCAGATGCGGCAGAGGGGCTCAGGTTTTGCACTCCGGTGACCAAAAGGACGGCGGAGACCATCTACGTGATGCGGGGAGTGACCCGCGTCGAGTGGTGGCAGTAGATGGAGCTGGGGTGGCCGGAGACGATGGCGGCGAGCACGTCCACGGCGGTCGGAGTTCGGGCGAGGTCAAACTAGTCTCTAGCAGGCACGACGAGGGGCGTGCGGGGGTGCTTTGGACTCCTGCGAGTGCGTTGAAGACGGTGGCGTGCTCGGTTGCGACCCCACTTGGCTGTGGCCACGACGACGACGTGCGGTGGCGGCGGCGAGCTTCGGCTCCGATGGCCATGGTGGTTAGAGGACGCGGACGAGCGCGGGGAGAGGGGAAACGGGTCAGTAGCTCACTGCGGTTGCAGGGGAGCGATCGGCGAGCTCGGGGAAGAGCTGGAGCGAGCGGGGCAGCGAGGGGGATCTCCGGCGACCGAGGTTGAAGATGAGCTCGGTGCAGCGTCTCCGGGGCGAGCGAGCGCTCAGGGATGGGTCGAGGCGAAGCAGCGGACGACGGTGGAGCTTCTTGGCACGGCAAGGCAATGAGTGGACGGCGGTGGCTGCGGTGGAGCTTGTCGGCGGCGACGGCTGTGCTCGGCAGGGAATGGGGAGAGAGCCAGAGAGGGGGAGAGGGCCACGGGGAGAGTGGGGATAATGAGAGGGGGACATGGGGGAGTGCGTGGCACTCGTAGGCACGTCCGGGGCGTCGACGGAAGCAGGAGGTGGCCGGCGTGTGGCCGTGGGCACCGGCCACGCGCTTCTCGTCCTCCTGGCGAGAGGAGGAGGACGACTGGCAGGAGCCAGTGGACTGGGCCGAGCCGGTGGTCCAAGTGGGCTGCGCCAGGTAAGTCCCTGTTCTCTCTCTCTCTTTTTGTTTTTCATTTATTCTATTATTTCTGTAACTTCAGGTCTTTATTAAAAATGCCAGGGCATTTCGAAAAATCATAAAATTAATCATGGCTACTGCTTAGAATATATCCAACAGTAAACATTTTAGTTTATGATTATTTGAGCATTTAAATGCCCAAATGCAAATACTATAAGAATTAATCCAATGACCTTATGATGTCCTAGAAAATGTGCACCATTTTTGTCAAAGGTTTTAACCCAAAACAAAAAGGGTGGGCTTTTTAGAAGGGCATTTCAGGTTCATTGAAAAAGTTTTTAGTAAACCCTAGTTGTTCCAGGGGGGTGTTGGGGGTTCTGTCATCCCCATTTCAAATTTAAGAGAAATTTAAATATGATGCACACTCTAATGCTTGAACTAGCTAGGGTGTGACACAAATGGGGGCACCGATACCCCATGGAAGAGCAGTAGCGGCACTTTGCAGGTTAGACAATGGTAGCATTTTTTGCTTTCGATTTCTGTGTATTCAGCGCAGTGGATTCTTAACACAGTTCGGTGATTCAGCCATCTCTTGCTCTGTACGATGTCGTGCAGTTTGCTACTATGATGCCTGGTGTTTGATTTTATTTTTCAGACTTGCTCACCAGGTTCCCGACAGGAGGACCACACCAAGACGTTTCTGCAGCACACCCACTTCCAGTTCAGTCGGCGGAGGGTTGAGGGCCACCAGGAGGCTGACGGCGAGCCAGCCGTAGCATTCGCTACAGCTCGGCGGCAACGATTTATGCATCAGTGTGGACTTGCAGTTCGTCGGTGATCCACTAGCGGTTGGAGCAGCAAGGGCATGTAGTCCACTATTTCCTTTTTTGTTTGTCTTTTGATGTGGTCTCGGCCAAGGACACAGTGCCTTTTCTTTTGTAGTCAATCACTTGTATTAGCACAAACTAGGATTCGCTAAGATGGACAGTTTTGTTTAGCTTTGTTTTCGTTTCAGTTACAAAGAAAATCCCTACCCTGTTAAACAGTTATTAGAATGTTTAATTTTGCAAAGTTCTGCTACTAGTAAATGTTATGTACAAAGTGGTTTAGGCATTTTTTCGCGAATACGCAAAAGGTGTAACGCCCTCGATGCGGCTATATCTCCCACGTGTCGAAGCACGACTTAGAGGCATAACCCCATTGCAAGCAAGGTCGCAAGTGAGGTAATCTTCACACAATCCATGTAGTACATAAGGGAAAACGATACATAGTTGGCTTACAATCACCACTTCACACAATTACATGAATAAAGCATTACAACATCCAAATACAATCAGGGCCCGACTACGGAGCCAAAATAAAAGAAGAAACCCAAAAGCGACAAGGTTCCCCGATCGACCCCAACTGGGCTCCACTACTGATCAACTAGAACGGAACAACACAAAGGACAAGATCTTCAACGAGCTCCTCCTTGAGCTTGGTTGCGTCACCTGCTCTATAACATCGACACCTGCAAACTGGTTTTGGAAGTATCTGTGAGTCATGGGGACTCAGCAATCTCGTACCCTCGCGATCAAGACTATTTAAGCTTATGGGTAAGGTAAAAGGTATGAGGTGGGCTGCAGCAAGCGACTATCATATATGGTGGATAAACATACACAAATGAGAGCGAGAAGAGAAGGCAAAAGCACGGTCGAACAACTATGATCAAGAAGTGATCCTAGAACAACCTACGCCAAACATAACTCCAACACCGTGTTCACTTCCCAGACTCCGCTGGAAAGAGACCATCACGGTTACACACGCGGTTGATGTATTTAAATTAAGGTCAACTTCAGGTTTTCTACAACCGGACGTTAACAAATTCCCATCTGCCCATAACCGCGGGCACGACTTTCGAAAGTTCAATCCCTGCAGGGGTGTCCCAACTTAGCCCATGACAAGCTCTCACGGTCAACGAAGGATATTCCTTCTAGCGGGAAGACCCGATCAGCCTCGGAATCCCGGTTACAAGACATTTCGACAATGGTAAAACAAGTCCAGCAACACCGCCCGAATGTGCCGACAAATCCCGATAGGAGCTGCAAATATCTCGTTCTCAGGGCACACTCAGATGAGACATTCTACGAGTAGAACCAACCCTCAAGTTGCACCGAGGTGGCCCCGCAGTCTACTCGGTCGGACCAACACTCAGAGGAGCACTGGCCCGGGGGGGTTAAAATAATGATGACCCTCGAGAGAGCGACTCCCAAGGGAAAAGTAGGTGGTGGTGAGGCAAATGGTAAAACCAAGGTTGGGCATTGCTGAAGGAGTTTTATTCAAGGCGAACTGTCAAGGGGTTCCCATAATAGCCCAACCGCGTAAGGAACGCAAAATCCGGGAACATAACACCGATATGACGGAAACTAGGGCGGCAAGAGTGGAACAAAACACTAGGCATAAGGCCGAGCCTTCCACCCTTTACCAAGTATATAGATGCATTAATTAAATAAGATATATTGTGATATCCCAACAAGTAAACAATGTTCCAACAAGGAACGATCTCCATGTTCCAACAAGGAACAAACTTCAATCTTCACCTGCAACTAACAACACTATAAGAGGGGCTGAGCAAAGCGGTAACATAGCCAAACAACGGTTTGCTAGGACAAGGTGGGTTAGAGGCTTGGTTCAACAATATGGGAGGCATGATAAGCAAGTGGTAGGTATCGTAACATAGGCATAGCAAAAGAGCGAGCATCTAGCAAGCAAAGATAGAAGTGATTCCGAGGGTATGGTCATCTTTCCTGAAATCCCGCAAGGAAGAAGAACGAGTCCATGAAGAAGACAAACGGACGTAGACGAACGGGTCCTCACAATCACGATGTTACCGGAAAACAACCCGAAGAAGCAACACCGGAAAGAAGCACACAACATAGTAAACAAGCACGACATAAACATGGCCTGATGCACAACCAAGTATGATGCATGTTCGGTTTAATGAAGCATGGCATGGCAATATGCACAAACAATCCTACAAATTAAGTGGAGCTCAATATGCAACAAGTTGCATATTGACAAAACACCATGACAAGTTATTTAGTTCGATCTCGTTTATGTACCCAACAATATTAAATGTTGTTAAACATGGCAAGAGGGTGAAGCAAAGTAAAACTACCTATCCAGTCAAGGTTAAATGAGGCCGGAAGCAACGAACAACAATTCTGGTAAATCCCCATATGCATATATTAGGTTTGGTACTGTTCTGCCCTAAACACAATTTTAGAGTTGTTAAACATGCAAAGTAAGGCCACCATGTTAAACTAGGCATTTTCCACCCCACTTACATATAAAGTTTATTAAATTTGGAGCTACAGTTATTCAGTTATGGAATAAATCATTTTAGCATGTTATTTGAGCAAATTTAAACAAACAACATTTTAAGCATTTTAAACATAGATCAAAGTTGGATATTATTAAACTAGATGAAATTCTAAGCAAGTTTCATATTTAAAGTTTTTACATATGATGCACCATTTGTGAGATATTAAAAGCATGAAGGCTAAGGGGTTTTCTGTAAATCTGCAAACTCCTGGATAAATAGATAAATTCGTCCCGAGGAAAAAAACACTATATGGGCTGAAACTGGCTAGCCCAACAGGAGGAAAAGAAAGAAAAACAAGAGGAGCGCTGGGGCAGCTCACCCATGGGCCAAGCCCAGTCGGAGGAAGAGGCGGCCGCGAAGGGAGGCGCTAGTAGAGGCGGTCCACTGGGCCTCGTTATCTGGCACTGGAGGGAAGCGGTCAACGCGGTGCGCTCGTCGTCTCCAGACAAATAGGGGGAGATCGTGACAAGGCGTCGCGGGGAGGACGAGGTCGCCGGCGCTAGCAGACTTCGGCGGCGAGAGGAGTTTGGCAAGGCGGTGACTGAGGCGACGCCCTCGGTTTCAGCAGCCATTGAGGACGATGCAGAGGCGATGCGGTGAACACGCAAGCGAGCAGGACGAGGCGTTGTTGCTATTCGCTGCAGGGGAAGCAGAGGCTGGCGACGGGCGATGGCGAAGCAATGGGGCCGGGTGCACGAGGGATGGAGGCGAAGCAACAGACTTGGCGCGGGGACGACCCGATCCGAGGCGGGGAGGCACGGGCTCATCTGGTTCCCAGCCAGATCCGGGTCGATGTGACTCCATGGTGCGGCGGCCATGGCGTTCCCTGGTGCAGCACAAGAAAGAGAGAGGGAGATCGTGAGGAGAGAGGCCATGGCAGGGGAAAACAGAAGGAGGGGAAGCTGAGGAGGAGGAGAGGCACGGCCTTGGGACCCGGCGTCCATGGCGGAGGAGCTTCTGTGGGAGCTCGGGATGGAGTTAGTGGCATGCGAGGCGGCAGCTGAAGCTGGGCACGACGACGAGGTTTTCAGGCTCGCGTGGTGCTCGGCGGCGCAGGATAAGCGAGGCAGGCCGGAGTTGGGCCCAGGTGGGTCACGAAGACGGGCCAAGTGGGCGCTGCTCCTGTCGGCGCGCCATGGCTCCTGTCCTGCAATGGTTCAGAGAGAGGGAGAGAAACGCGTGAAGGGAAGAAAAAAACAGAGGGAGGAAGGAGAATTAAGGGGAGGCGGCGAGGGTCCTGGCATGATTGCAGTGGCGGAGCTTGCTGTCGTCGATGGCTGCACAAGTGGCAGCGGCCATGGGGAGGGGTGGATCGAGGGGAGGAGGTTGACTGCGAGGGGATCAATGGAGGTAGGTGGCGGCGCTGGGTTGGCTCAGGAAGGAGTGAGGGGATCTCGAGGCAGATTTTTTGGAGCGGCGGCGGCAGGGAGGGACAAACCTCCTATGTTTTAGGGTTAGGCTAGATTAGGTGAGGTTGGGCTATAAATATAAGGAAAAGAGGGAGTTTGGATCATCCGGTCGAAATTGGACGGTTCAGAAAGAATAGGCTAGGGAGTCCAAATAATAAAACAGTGACGTTTTGTAGACGTTTGGGGATGATCCGGACACAATGGTGGCGACAGTCCGGGTCGGGTCCGGGGAAGTTTCGGACGCGCACGTGAGGGGTCGGTTGGAACTTTTGTGCTGCAGAAGGGCTCGAGCTGAGAGAAGAGAAGAGAGAGAGGCCCGGCGACTGTTTCCGGAGACCGAAAACGTCCGACGTTTGACCAACTATAATGTCGCTATAGTTATCCGTTGGGGCATCAAACAGACTCCAAATGCGATGAAACTTGGCAGGCGGCCTACCTACTCTAAAATAAGACCACACGCCAACTCTCATCCCATTCCGAGAACATTTTCCGGCCACTTATAAAATACTATCTCGGACATGCCGCGGGCGCGTGCAAGTGTGTGTGGGCTCAGAACGGGCAACAGACGAAACGAGGAGATCGGGACGGATGCAAGTTTCAAAAACATGATGATGCAATGCACATGATGACATGACAAGATGCAACACGCAAGCAAATGACATGGCAACGACGTCGAATAACTGGAAGACACCTGGCACATCGGTCTCGGGGCGTTACAACACTCCACCACTACGAGAGGATCTCGTCCCGAGATCTAGAATGGCACCGGAGGGACAACGGAAGAGAAAGAGGAGAGGTAAAGCTAAGTTGCTTCTTTGACAAACGAGTGAAACCACGAACCTTGAGAGGTTGAACAAATTGAAAGAAAGAAAGAACACAACATAGTTGAACGAATTTGAGAGCACTTCGGTAGAAAAGAGAAACAAGGAACATTACTAGAACCTTGTAGGTTGAAAGACATAAGAAAAGGGATTGCAAGGCTTGATAAGGCGAAAAGAACTTGAGCAAAAGGGCACAACACTCCGGTTAAATGGATAGGCATGAAAAGAACATGATCTTTGACAAAAAGATATGATGGGTTGAAAAGATGAGCATCACAATGCCTCCGGAACAAAAGTAAGAATGGAATGAAGTGAACGAAGGGAAACAAGGTCTTGAGGGGGCATGCTTACAACAAAAGCTAGAACGGAGTTGTTGGAAAACCAGCAACGAAAGGAATAAGCTTGATATGATCTTATGGAATGCATCTCAAATTATGAGGTGACAACCTGCCACTCACGGGAAAAAGAATTGGATTGATAAGAACGAGACGAGAAACTATTTCACCGGGAGGATAAATGAAAAACTTGGATCATATATTATCACCATTAATAGCATTACTCCTCAGGGAAAGCTTTAGGTGAAATATAACCCAAGATAATTCCAATGACGAGATTGATGGATTTAAAATACCTCATTCTTAATAATATGTTAATCATGAAACATGAACTCAAGTTATCAAGAATGACATAATACCACCTCCGATTATATGGTAGAAAGAATTTGCACTCCGGATTGCAAGATGAAGAATAACTTGATCTCTTCTGAAAAGAATCTCGATGAACACTTAGAGAAGGAATTAAATCCTTGATGAATCCATCATGTAGAACCTTCATGAAGAACTCCGGTAACAAAAGAATGATCAAACGAAAGGAAAGAGAAGTTGAAAGGAACTCCGGTAGGAGCCTTGCAATGATTTAGATGGAGCTTTGAAATGATATAACCGAGAAAAACTTGGAACTCCGGAAATAGAAAAGATAAAGCATCTCGAACCGAGTATGTGACATGATGAACCTCCGGAATAAGGAATTGCATTTACTCGATTAAACAAAATAAGAATTATGTTATGCATATCCTTCACCAATTAAATTGATGACAAACAATGGATTTGGCATACTACTTATTTTCGAAGAAAGGATTAAGATAGATATCGCATCAACTTGGAAAAGTCTTCAATGAACCACCGGTAGGATTGGAACAATGAATAAATTGATAAGATAACGAAAGAAGAGGAATCTTGCACGAACCACCGTAAGAATTAAAATGAATGAAGAAAAGATAAAGAAACACAGGGAAGAATTAGTAAGTGAACAAAAATGTTTGCTAGGATTTAGATACATGAGAACGAAGAGATCAAGGATTGATTAGAGAATATTTGAATGATGCACCTGTAAGATTTGAGAATGATAACTGGAAGCTGACATGAATAATCCAGAATTGATGGACTACGGATAACAAACTGAGAAGAATCTTGAATTGCTCCGGATAGGTAAAAAGAATTTTCACAATCAAAACAATTATGAGAGGACGGCCTCGAACTAGAACCATGAATCTTGAAGAGAAAAGAACAAGATTGACAGAAAAAAAAACTTCTTTGGTCTTCAAATGATGAGAATGACAACGAGAAACACCACCGTGAATTGTTGAGATACTCCGAAAGAATCAAAAATGAAGGGATTGAGCCAACTATGAAAAGAATGTGGTCGATCTTGGAGAAAAACATAAGACTTATGATAATTCATTCTTACGTCAAACTTGGGAAAGAATTTGAGAATAACTCCGGGAGAATTAGAAGAGTCAGGTAAGATCCTGGGAAAAGACCTGTGGGTTAGGGCCCACTCAAAAGAAACACCGTTGAAGGATTTAAAAGAGAGAATGCACCTGTTGAATTAAAAAGACTTGAATGAGATAACTTCCTTGAAAGAGTTTGAACGAACGTAGAGTGGAGACACGAATCTTCGAGATATCTTGAGCACTCCGGAACAATAGAATAGCGAGCATGGAATGATTATGAGAGGGCATTTGAACTATGGAAAAGAATATGATCAACACCGAAAGCTTGAATTTGATTCACCGGAGAAGAAATGAGTGACGAGATACGAACTTGAAGCTTCGTTAGCATCTTCTTGAGAATCATCGGATAAGAATATTGACGGAAAAGGAATTGAGAAGCTTCCCATCAATAAAAGAATACTTGAATAAGAAATCTGAGTCCTCGAAGAAGAAGGGTGGGTGGGCGGGAAAACAAAGGAAACATGGGGACGGGTGAAACAAACACCGTTGAGAAGAACTGATACTTGATCTTGCGGATGTTGAAATGATCGGATCCACTTGAAGAGAAACACGCCGATTGAAAAAGGATTGACAAGACAATCTCAATGATCAAGAAGGATTAGTATTCACATAGGAATATGAGAACACTATTTAGGAAAGGTATGGAATCAACATTTGACTTCGAAGCAACTCGGATACCACAACTCAAAACAAAACAAAGGATTGGCTTGCAGAATAAGCCGGAACAAACATATGATAGAGATTTCGTCCAAAGTTTTCGTGGTGGGGCCTACACGGGCTTGATCGTACAGCACCATCATGTACAAGACAGTGGACATACGAAGCGTCCCCGAGTCGGCATAGCCAAGGACTCTTTAAGACACAACGAGACCACTGTAAAACCAACCGTGAATAGGCGGACCACCAGACGTCGACCCCAGTTTCATATCATATATCCGTCGGAAAGATATCCTAAGAGATACTTGAATTCCCACCTATGAAACTCCAGAACCTTTCCGGTTATGCAATCAGGTGTTGGGGATACAGGGGAAGCATAATATCTCACCCAAACTAGCAAATCCTACATCCAGCTGTATCCATCCTTCAACACATAACCAAGAAACCTTCGGAAATTGTCTACCTCAACCTTCGAGAAGCATCCGTTATACGAGTTATGGCAATACTCTCGAACTCCCGCCCCAGTACTGGGTGGCGTCGAGGTTATCTCACCAACGAACTGCATAAAAGAGATTTTCGATCTCGGCGTACTAAACTCAGGTATTCCAGAACTGCAACGATAAAATTGTGACGACAACACCTCGGAGCTCAACTCCCCGGGACACTGCCACAACCCCTAAATGACAGGAGGCACCAAGAACAATGTTCTCGTCACAAAACCATCGGAACGATTCCAAGATACCCGCGCGATCCTAAAATTTTTTTTGTGAAAATTTGAGAAGAGAAGAGACAAAACTCTACGTCAGGATGCCTTACCAAAGCGATGAAGAGACTAGGAAGTAAAAAGAATTCCTAAACTCTCCGATATATAATTCCTAAATGACTCAAAGCATTTTTTTTCTAGACTCAACTCGGCCGCTAAAAATGATCAAGAAATGGGGGCTCCTAAGGTCGGGGAAGGCTCTGATACCAACTTGTAACGCCCTCGATGCGACTATATCTCCCATGTGTCGAAGCACGACTTAGAGGCATAACCGCATTAAGAGCAATGTCGCAAGTGAGGTTATCTTCACACAACCCATGTAACACATAAGGGAAAATGATACATAGTTGGCTTACAATCGCCACTTCACACAATTACATGAATAAAGCATTACAACATCCAAATACAATCAGGGCCCGACTACGGAGCCAAAATAAAAGAAGAACCCCAAAAGCGACAAGGTTCCCCGATCGACCCCAACTGGGCTCCACTACTGATCAACTAGAACGGAACAACACAAAGGACAAGATCTTCAACGAGCTCCTCCTTGAGCTTGGTTGCGTCACCTGCTCTGTAACATCGGCACCTGCAAACTGGTTTTGGAAGTATCTGTGAGTCACGGGGACTCAGCAATTTCGCACCCTCGCGGTCAAGACTATTTAAGCTTATGGGTAAGGTAAAAGGTATGAGGTGGGCTGCAGCAAGCGACTAGCATATATGGTGGCTAAACATACGCAAATGAGAGCGAGAAGAGAAGGCAAAAGCACGGTCGAACAACTATGATCAAGAAGTGATCCTAGAACAACCTACGCCAAACATAACTCCAACACCATGTTCACTTCCCGGACTCCGCCGTTGATGTATTTTAATTAAGGTCAACTTCAGGTTTTCTACAACCGGACGTTAACAAATTCCCATCTGCCCATAACCGTGGGCACGGCTTTCAAAAGTTCAATCCCTGCAGGGGTGTCCCAACTTAGCCCATGACAAGCTCTCACGGTCAACAAAGGATATTCCTTCTAGCGAGAAGACCCGATCAGACTCGGAATCCCGGTTACAAGACATTTCGACAATGGTAAAACAAGTCCAGCAACACCGCCCGAATGTGCCGACAAATCCCGATAGGAGCTGCACATATCTCGTTCTCAGGGCACACTCATATGAGATATCCTACGAGTAAAACCAACCCTTAAGTTGCCCCGAGGTGGCCCCGCAGTCTACTCGGTCGGACCAACACTCAGAGGAGCACTGGCCCGGGGGGGGGTTAAAATAATGATGACCCTCGAGAGAGCGACTCCGAAGGGAAAAGTAGGTGGTGGTGAGGCAAATGGTAAAACCAAGGTTGGGCATTGCTGGAGGAGTTTTCTTCAAGGCAAACTGTCAAGGGGTTCCCATAATAGCCCAACCGCGTAAGGAACGCAAAATCCGGGAACTAGGGCGGCAAGAGTGGAACAAAACACTAGGCATAAGGCCGAGCCTTCCCCCCTTTACCAAGTATATAGATGCATTAATTAAATAAGATATATTGTGATATCCAACCAAGTAAACAATGTTCCAACAATGAACGATCTCCATGTTCCAATAAGGAACAAACTTCAATCTTGAAATTTTCCAGTTATGCAATCAGGTGTTGGGGATACAGGGGAAGCATAATATCTCACCCAAACTAGCAAATCCTACATCCAGCTGTATCCATCCTTCAACACATAACCAAGAAACCTTCGGAAATTGTATACCTCAACCTTCGAAAAGCATCTGTTATACAAGTTATGGCGATACTCTCGAACTCCCGCCCCAGTACTGGGTGGCGTCGAGGTTATCTCACCAACGAACTGCATAAAAGAGATTTTCGATGTCGGCGTACTAAACTCAGGTATTCCAGAACTGCAACGATAAAATTATGATAACAACACCTCAGAGCTCAACTCACTGAGACACTTCCACTAAACCCCTGACAGGAGGCACCAAGACAATGTTCTCATCATAAAACCATCGGAACGATTCCAAGATACCCGCGTGATCCTAAATTTTTTTTAGTGAAATTTGAGAATAGAATAGTCAAAACTCTACGTCAGGATGCCTTACCAGAGCGATGAGGAGACTGGGAAGTAAAAAAGAATTCCTAAACTCTCCGATATATAATTCCTAAAAGACTCAAAACATTTTTCTAGACACAACTCGGCCGCTAAAAACGATCAAGCAATGGGGCTCCTAAGGTCGGGGAAGGCTCTGATTACCAACTTGTAACACCCTCGATGCGACTATATCTCCCACGTGTCGAGGCACGACTTAGAGGCATAATCGCATTGAAGGTATATGTCGCAAGTTAGGCAATCTTCACAACATCCCATGTAATATTATAATGAAAGGGGAGATAACATAGTTGGCTTACACTCGCCACGTCAATCAAGTACATAAATAACATTACATCATCCAAACACTCATGGCCCGACTACGGCGCCAAAATAAAAGAGAACCCAACATGCAACAACGGTCCTGTTCACCCCCAACTGGGCACCACTACTGATCATCGGGAAAGGAAACATAGTAACGTTGAGAGTCTTCGTCGAACTCCCACTTGAGCTCATACGCGTCTGTTGGAGCGGAATCATCGGGCCCTGCATCTGGTGTAATAGTAATCTATGAGCCACAGGGACTCAGCAATCTCGCACCCTCGCGATCAAGACTATTTAAGCTTATAGGTAAGGCAAGGTAAAATATGAGTGGAGCTGCAGCAAGCGACTAGCAAGTATGGTGGCTAACTTATTCGCAAAAGAGAGCGAGAAGAGGAGGCAAAGCGCGAGCGAGAAACTAGAGAGCAACCTGCGCAAACATTACTCCAACACCGTGTCCACTTCCCGGACTCCACCGAGAAGAGGCCATCACGGTAACACACTCAGTTGATTCATTTTAATTAATTAAGGTTCAAGTTATCTACAACCGGACATTAACAAATTCCCATCTGCCCATAACCGCGGGCATGGCTTTTGAAAGTTCAAATCCCTGCAGGGGAGTCCCAACTTAGCCCATGACAAGCTCTCACGGTCAACGAAGGAATAGACCTCCTCCCAAGACGTTCCAATCAGACTCGGTATCTCGGTTACTCAAGACACTTCGACAGGTTAAAACAAGACCAACAAAACCGCCTGAATGTGCCGACAAATCCCGATAGGAGCTGCACATATCTCTTTCTCAGGGCACACTCAGATTGTCTTAGGTACGGGTAGGCCAGCCCAGAGTTGCCCTTGGTGGCCACCGGCAGCTGACAGGTGGACCAACACTCAGAGGAGCACTAGCCCGGGGGGGGTCAAAATAATGATGACCCTTGAGTCTGCAGAACCCAAGGGAAAGAAAAGGCTAGGTGGAAAATGGTAAAACCAAGGTTGGGCATTGCTGGAAAAGCTTTAATCAAGGCGAAATATCAAGGGGTTCCCATCATAACCCAACCACGTAAGGAACACAAAATCCGGGAACATAACACCGATATGACGGAAACTAGGGCGGCAAGAGTGGAACAAAACACTAGGCGAGAGGCCGAGCCTTCCACCCTTTACCAAGTATATAGATGCATTAAGATAACAAGATACTATAATGAAATCCCAACAAGTAAATTAAAGTTCCAACAAGGAACGGCCTTCAATCTTCACCTGCAACTAGCAACGCTATAAGAGGGGCTGAGCAAGGCGGTAACATAGCCAACCAACGGTTTGCTAGGACAATGGTGGGTTAGAGGTTTGACATGGCAATTTGGGAGGCTTGAAAGCAAGTGGTAGGCATCGTAGCATTGGCATAGCAAAAGAGCGAGCAAACTAGCATAGCAAAGATAGTAGTGATTTCGAGGGTATGATCATCTTGCCTGCATAGTTGTCAGAGTTGACTGGATCCTCGAAAGCAAACTCAACGAGCTCCTCGTTAGCGAACTCATCTCCCGTCTCTACCCAAACAAGACAAACAAGCAACAAGGATATAATCAACCACGTGCAAGGATGAAGCAATATGGTGCAATGATGATATGCTATGCGGGATGCGATGCGGGATGCAAAATGCAAGATATGACAGGAAATGCATGAACCTGGCCTCAACTTGGGATTCCAAGTGTGCCACTGGAAAGATGAGATGAAATCTCTTGAAAACGATATAAAGAACGCTGGAATCGGAGTTACGGTTTGGAAATGGCAAGCGATTCAAAAATGACACCGGTCTGCGATTTACAGCAAGTAGCCATCTAAATGCAATGAGATGAACATGCTACAGCACCCAAACATGACAACAAAATACATGGCAGGGATGCACACAAGATGCTTAACAAAAGTCTAGCACTGAGATGTGGCCAATTCATCCATTAACAGGTTCAAACAAGCATGGCAAAATGCATATGACAAACAGATCTCAGACTTAGTGAAATCAACACTTGTCTGGAATTTCAGATCAGGTAGCACTCTTCGGAGCAACAAAACTACAAGCTACATGACCTGAACATGGCAAAGTAAAGCATGGCATGGAGCTACTCAAAGAGCTTAACAAAAGTCCCTTAGTGACCTTGAGCCAAAAGGGATCAGAAAATACAATTGCAAGCATGTGAACATGGCAAAAACATAATCAGTTTCCAGACTTAGTGAAAACTGGAGCATGCTGAAAACAAATATCAACTAGGCATGTTTACGAGCTCGATGCACTCACTACGGTGCAAGTCATGGCAAGAAAAGCATACACCCATCAAGAAGGAACAAAAAGCAAGCTAGACATGGCAAGAACAATAGCATAGCATGCACGGATCAACTACAACATCATCGGCAAAATTGCAAACAAGTTGACAATCTGCCCAGATTCACGAAGTAGCAAAAGTAGAGCTCGACTGACTCAAGCTAGGGTGCTCCATAATTGCAAACAAAGACATGGACGGATAGAGCACTACAATATTAACAAAACATCCTTACTGATCATCCTCAAAAGAGGCACGGATCACTAGGAAACAACATGAACATATGGCAACATGAGCTAAACAGATCCACGACTTAGTGAAATTACGAAGTCCCTGAAAACAGAATTACTAAGTGCACCACTTTGCAAGCTTGCACAAGTCACCACACACATCACAAAAATACACGGGTTGCACCTCTGGAAAGATGACAAAACCCTAAACAAAACACATGTAGAGCATCAGGGCATATCATGCACACAATAATCATGGCAAAAATGACAAAAACCTAAATGGAGTAGCAGATCTGACAATTAACTCAAGTAGTCCTCTTCTAAGAGCATTTCGGGCATCAAGATGAACTCAAATGAAAAATGATACAATGGAATGAACTGATGTACTCTCTGAGATGAACATTTTGATATGCTATATGCATGAATCGGAGCTACAGATGCAAAGTTACGGGGCTAGGAAGAAGGGCACACGGATCTGGAATTCTGGGACTTAGATGAAAAAAAACACCTCCGGATCTAGGGTTACTGTTCACGGATCTCAGATCTGCATGCAAAACGAGGTCAGTCGGGTCCCTCGCCGGAGTTCGTCGCCGGAGAAGAGGGAGGGGCCGGGCCGGAGCTTGGGGGCGACGCCGGCGAGCACGGAGGCCGGGGCGGCCGTGGGCGACGCGAGCGCCGACCGGCCGGCGAGCTCGGGCGGCGGCTTGCGCGGTGGCGGCGGCACGGCCGGGCGGCGGGGCGGCGGGCGCGCGCGGCGGCGCCGGACGCGAGGCAGGGCGGCGCGGCGAGGCGCCCTGGAGGAGGAGGCACGGCCCGGGCGCGGGACGAAGGGGGCCGGCCTTGG
>NC_041386.1:161803524-161824005 GCF_002162155.2 Triticum dicoccoides
CGGGCCGGCGGGTGTGGCGGCGGCGGGAGGCCACATGGCAGCGTGGGAGTGGGCGCGGGCGGTGGAGCGGACGCGTCCGGCCGGGGCAGACGTGTCCGGCCAGCGCGGATCTGGGATTTAGGGTTTGAGGACGAGGGGGATCCGGATTTCGGGGAAGGGGTCTTTATATAGGCATAGGAGGAGCTAGGAGAGTCCAAATGAGCTGCGGTTTTCGGCCACGCGATCGTGATCGAACGCTCTAGATGATGGAGCAGAGTTAGGTGGGTTTTGGGCCAAATTGGAGGGGTGTTGGGCTGCAACACACACGAGGCCTTTTCAGTCCCTCGGTTAACCGTTGGAGTATCAAACGAAGTCCAAATGGTACGAAACTTGACAGGCGGTCTACCGGTAGTAAACCAAGGCCGCTTGGCAAGTCTCGGTCCAATCCGGAAATGTTTAATCCCCACACATGAAAGAAAGCTAGAATTGACCACCGGAGGAGAACGAAGCGCCGGAATGCAAAACAGACAACGGGGAAAATGCTCGAATGCATGAGACGAACACGTATGCAAATGCAATGCACATGATGACATGATAAGAGATGCATGACAACGACAAGAACACACGGAGACAAAGACCCGAACCCGAGAAAATAAATTAACTTAACGCCAGAAACTGTAAGAGTTGGAGTACAAATTGGGGAAGTTACACCCGGGGTGTTACATTTTCTGTAAATCTGCAAACTCCTGGATAAATAGATAAATTCGTCCCAAGGAAAAAACACTATATGGGCTGAAACTGGCTAGCCCAACAGGAGGAAAAGAAAGAAAAACAAGAGGAGCGCTGGGGCAGCTCACCCATGGGCCAAGCCCAGTCGGAGGAAGAGGCAGCCGCGAAGGGAGGCGCTAGTAGAGGCGGTCCACTGGGCCTCGTTATTTGGCATTGTAGGGAAGTGATCAATGCGGTGCGCTCGTCGTCTCCACACGAACAGGGGAAGATCGCGACAAGGCGTCACGGGGAGGACGAGGTCGCCGGCGCTAGCAGACTTCGGCGGCGAGAGGAGTTTGGCAAGGCGGTGACTGAGGCGACACCCTCGGTTTCAGGAGCCGTTGAGGACGATGCAGAGGCGATGCGGTGAATGCGCAAGCGAGAGGGACGAGGCGCTGTTGCTGTTCGCTGCAGGGGAAGCAGAGGCTAGCGACGGGCGATGGCGAAGCAATGGGGCCGCATGCACGAGGGCTGGAGGCGAAGCAACGGATTTGGCGCGGGGACGACCCGATCCTAGGCGGGGAGGCACGGGCTCGTCTGGTTCCCGGCCGGATCCGGGTCGATGTGACTCCATGGTGTGGCAGCCATGGCATTCCCTGGTGCAGCACAAGAAAGAGAGAGGGAGATCGTGAGGAGAGAGGCCATGGCAGGGGAAAACAGAAGGAGGGGAAGGTGAGGAGGAGGAGAGGCACGGCCTTGGGACCCGGCGTCCATGGCGGAGGAGCTTCTGCGGGAGCTCGGGATGGAGTTGGTGGCGTGCGAGGCGGCAGCTGAAGCTGGGCATGACGACGAGGTTTTCAGGCACGCGGGGTGCTCGGCGGCGCAGGATAAGCGAGGGAGGCCGGAGTTGGGCGCAGGTGGGTCACGAAGACGGGCCGAGTGGGCGCTGCTCCTGTCGGCGCGCCATGGCTCCTGTCCTGCGACGGTTCAGAGAGGGAGAGAAACGCGTGAAGGGAAGAAAAAAAGAGGGAGGAAGGAGAATTAAGGGGAGGCGGCGAGGGTCCTGGCATGATTGCAGCAGCGGAGCTTGCTGTCGTCGATGGCTGCACAAGTGGCAGCGGCCATGGGGAGGGGTGGATCGAGGGGAGGAGGTTGACTGCGAGGGGATCGATGGAGGTAGGTGGCGGCGCTGGGTTGGCTCGGGAAGGAGTGAGGGGATCCCGAGGAAGATTTTTTGGAGCGGCGGCGGCAGGGAGGGACAAACCTCTTATGTTTTAGGGTTAGGCTAGATTAGGTGAGGTCGGGCTATAAATATAAGGAAAAGAGGGAGTTTGGATCATCCGATCAAAATTGGACGGTTCAGAAAGAATAGGCTAGAGAGTCCAAATAATAAAACACTGACGTTTTGTAGACGTTTGGGGATGATCCGGACACAATGGTGGCGACACTCCGGGTCGGGTTCGGGGAAGTTTCGGACGCGCACGTGAGGGGTCAGTTGGAACTTTTGTGCTGTGCAGAAGGGCTCAGCTGAGAGAAGAGAAGAGAGAGAGAGGCCCGGCGACTGTTTCCGGAGACCGAAAACGTCCGACGTTTGACCAACTATAATGTCGCTATAGTTATCCGTTGGGGCATCAAACAGACTCCAAATGAGATGAAACTTGGCAAGCGGCCTACCTACTCTAAAATAAGACCGCACGCCAACTCTCATCCCATTCCGAGAACATTTTCTGGCCACTTATAAAATACAATCTCGGACATGCCGCGAGCGCGTGCAAGTGTGTGTGGGCTCAGAACGGGCAACAAACAAAACGAGGAGATCGGGACGGATGCAAGTTTCAAAAACATGATGATGCAATGCACATGATGACATGACAAGATGCAACACGCAAGCAAATGACATGGCAACGACAGCGAATAACTGGAAGACACCTGGCACATCGGTCTCGGGGCGTTACAAAAGGCTTGCGTATCATTGCATTGATAGGTAGAGAGAGTTCATACGAGGTTTCTCAAGGATTACAAGGGGAGAGGCTAGCCAACATGTACACAGGGATGGCATGGTAGGATAGCCTGGACGCAAGCAGAGGTGGTGCATCGGCCACCATTGCTAGCCGAATTCTATGTCTCCGGGATGATCTGCGCCAAGTGCGTGGCGCCCGCGCGTGCCCATAGCCTTGCCTCATCTCTGATCTCGTTGACGGCGCGGCAAACTGAGGTCGATCGCCGTCGAAGGCGCAACCGTTGCGGTGTTTCCATAGCCACCAGGCAGTGATGATGGTGATGGAGGCGATCCCGCGTTGAAGACAGCGCAGAGAGTCGGCGATGGCAGCGGTGAGCCAGTCGGCATATTCGTCGTCGCGGCTCGGGATCGTGGCTGTGGATCGACACCAGGAGAGTACCTCGTGCCAAACCTGGCGGGAGGAGGAGCAGCCTGCGAGCAAGTGCTGCATGGTCTCGGGCTCTTGATCACAGAGCAGGCATTGGGGCTCGTGAGGCAGGTCGTGGCGCGTGAGGCAATTAGCCGTCCAGCAGTGTCCTAGCAGGGCAAGCCAAATGAATAGCTTGATGCGTAGTGGAGCCCAGGTACGCCAGGTGAGACGCCAATGCGGGCCTTCAATGGATCCAGAGAACATGGCTTGGTAGCAGGAGCTCGCGGAGTAGGAGCCGGAGCTAGTCCAGCGCCAGGAGAGCCTGTCTGGCTCGTCAAAGAGCGTCACAAGGCGCAGGCGACGCCAGAGGGTGACGTACTGTGTGGCCAACTCGATGCCCAGCGCCCCATGGATGTCCGCGATCCAGGCGCGCTTGTGCAACCCATCGCGCACGGAAAGAGACTTGCGGCGCCACTTGGAGACCCTGGCGTGGACCAATGGCGCGATGTCGGAGATGCACTGGCCATCGAGCCAGTGATCCTCCCAGAACTTGCAGTTGCGCCCATCGCCAATGCGCCAGCTAGTGGAGGCCCGGAAGATAGCGTGAACCTCGGAGGCGTGGGGGATGTGTACGTGCTGCCATGGGCGCGATGGGTCTGTCTTTTGTAGCCATAGCCATCGGGTGCGCAGAGCGACGCCCGCAAGGTGGAAGTCCGGTAGGCCAAGGCCATCCAAGGCGATGGGACAGCAGACGCGGCGCCAGTTGACGAGGCAGTGGCCGCTACTTGCATCTTTGCGTCCGTGCCAAAGGAAGCAGCGGAGGAGGTGGTTGATCTGCTTGAGGACAGTCGGGTTGATGGCCAAAGCGAGGAGCATGTGCACCGGCATTGCCGCGAGCACGTGGCGACAGAGCGTCAGGCGGTCACCACACGACATCATAGATGCCCACCAGGGGGAGAGCCTGCGCTCGATCTTGATGATGATCGGTTGCAGCGTAGCGGTGCTGACCTTGTGGATGGAGAGCGGGAGGCCGAGGTATGTAGTGGGGAACTCTTTGATGGGGCATGCAAGTGGGATGCGATTGCGAGACGTTCCTCAGGCGTGCACCGAATCGGGGAGGCCGCACACTTGTTGAAGTTGGTGTACATCCCAGACACATTGCCGAAGAGGGTGAGCAGCCGGCGGACGGCCGAGAGGTCTTGTTTGTCAGGCCGGCAGAAGACGACCACGTCGTCGGCATAGAGTGAGATACTCGAGGCCATGTGGCGCGAGGTAAGGCGTTGAAGCACGCCTCCAGCGACGGTGCGGCAGAGCAAGTTGTTGAGGGTGTCGATCACCAAGACGAATAACATGGGGGAGAGGGGGTCCCCCTGCCGAAAACCGCACATATGGAGGATTGGCGGCCCTGGGGTGCCGTTGACGAGGATGCGCGTGCTCGCCGTGCCGAGGAGGATGCAAACCCATTCGCGCCATCACCGACTGAAGCCAAGGTGGCGGAGGGTGTCCAGCAGGAAGGCCCAGGAGACCAAGTCGAACATGCGGGCAATGTCGAGCTTGAGCATGACGCGCGGCTGCTTGAGGTTGTGGAGTTGCCGCGCCGTTTGCTGGACGAGCAAGAAATTATCGTGAATGCATCTGCCTGCGACGAACGCGCTTTGGTTGGTGGAGACCATGTCGCCGAGCCTGGGCGCACGACGAAGGGAGAGCACTTTGGCGAAAAGCTTGGCGAACAGATGGATCAGGCTTATGGGACGGAAATCCGCGAGCGTGGTGGCGTCCGGTTTCTTGGGCAGCAAGGTAATAAGCGCCTCGTTGAGCCGCTGGAAGCCACGACCGTTGAGATTGTAGAGCTTGTTGAACGCGTCCATGAAGTCCGCCTTGATCGTGGGCCAAGACGCGCAAAGGAACTCGGAGGTGAACCCGTCTGGTCCCGGCGCTCTCCCCTTGGGCATGCACTTGATGGCCTCCCAAATTTCGTGCTCAGAGAACGAGGCGTCAAGTTGTTGCAAGTCGAACGTGCGCGGGTCGAGGCTGTCCAGGTCGATGGAGGAGAGCCTCTCCCGGGCGGAGCCGAGGATGTCAGAAAAGTGTGCGTGCGCGGCCTCCGCGATGGTAGCCTGCCTAGAGATAGTGGCGTCGCCCACCTTGAGCTGCAGCATCATGTTCTTTTTGGAGCGCTGCGCTGCATGGAGACGGAAGAAGGCCGGGTTTGTGTCGCCGCCTTTGAGGTAGTTGAACCGCGCGCGCTGCCTGGCGATGGATCGATCGAGCGATGTGAGGCCGACGTAGGACGCCTTGAGTTGGCAGCGGAGCCACGTCTCGGCCGCCGAGAGCTACCGGAAGTCTTGTGCTGCGTCGAACCGGGCGATGAGCTCACGGGCGACGGCGAGCTGGAGGGAGATGTTGCCGACAGTCTTGGCGCTCCAATGCTGGAGGTGCTTGGCGGTGGCCCGCAGGCGAGCATAGATGCGGCGAAAAGGGTCCGGCTCGTCAGCAGCGGAGGCCCACGCCTCAGCGATGGCATCGTGGTAGCCCTGAAGCTTGGGCCAGAACCTCTCAAAGTGGAACCGACTGTGTCCGGCAGAACGCGGCATAGAATCGAGGATGAGGGGCGCGTGATCGCTAGCCGCGGAGGATAGGCAGCGCGACATACAGCTTGGGTGGTTGACCTCCCAACCCGCACTGCAAAGGACCCTGTCGATGAGCTCAAGCGTCGGGGCGTCACACTCGTTTGACCATGTGTATCTCCGGCCGTGGAGATAGATGTCACGGAGCTCCTCGTCGGCGATGAAGCGCCGGAAGCGTCACATGGAAGCACGTTGTAGGTTTCCGTTGTTCTTGTCATCAGGGGATATGATCATGTTGAAGTCGCCCCCTATGAGCCACGGGCCATTGCAAGTGGAGCGCGTGTCATGAAGATCTGAGAGGAACTCTATTTTGGCGGCCTCGTCATTGGGTCCGTAGACGCCGGTGATCCACCAGTGCGGGCTACCATCTAGAGGGGGGACGAGTACATTGATGAAATGCGTGCCAATCGTGGGATGCGAGATGGACACAAGGTCGTCCTGCCATGCAAGGAGGATGCCGCCTCGGGTTTCCGTGGACGGGAGAAAGAGGAAGCTGCGGAAGGCCTGCACACAAGATTCGGTGACAATGGACGACGAGACGGTAGAAAGCTTCGTTTCTAGCAAGCATACAATTGAGGGGGTGGCCGAGGAAATAACGGAGCGCACGGCCGAACATTTAGCAGGGTAGTTTAGACCCCTGACGTTCCAAAAAATAGCACGTTGGGTGTAATCCATCAGCAACTGGTTGGGGGCTCCGAGAGGAACGGCGCAGGGCACGGCTAAGCCTCGGCGATCAACAGCGCTGTGGTGGCCGGAGGCGAAGAGGAGTTGGGCGGCACCCTCCAACTATGGTAGTCGGCAAGCGCGGCGATTGTGTCGGTGGCCAGGGGCTTGTCAAACATGCGCGCGTATCTGTCCAGAACTGCGTCGGAGAGGGGCTCATCGTCGTGTAGTAGGCCAAGGCGTCGAAGGAGGACGCGTTTGGCCTTCATTTAGGAATCGTAGCCGCGATCAGCCTTGGCGATGCGGTCGCTCCTGTGTGGGGTGAAATCTAGAGGAACTTCACGGCGTCGGCGGTGAGGAGCAGGCAGTGGAAGGATAGGGGTCGGCGCGCACTGGACGAAGGAGGCGAACCATTCCAGGGCCTCCTCGGCCGCACGATCGGTATCGCCACCATTGGTGGAGCATGGTGCAGTGATAGGGCCGGGGCCCACAGCCGCGGAGCAGGAGGGCACGAGGGAGCGAGCGACGGGGGGAGCAATGATTAGGGCATGACATGATTGGGGGGCAGGATCCGCGTCGTGGACGCTGATTGGTTCCGTGGCCACCACATTGTTGGGAGCAGTCGTCGGGCCCGCAGGGACAGATCGGCCACGGGCGGGCGGGCTGGAATTGGCGCAGTGCTGCTCAGGTGGCCCATCCGTGACAGCTGCGCGGTCGGGTGTGTCGGGATTGGCCGCGACAGGGCCCGCAGGGGATCCGAGGCGTGGACCGGGGTGGGAGCCGAGCGGTGATTGGTTCCCGCAGTCAGGGTGCGGGGGAGACCGAGGGGAGCCGCTGTCTTGGCGCAGCAGGGATTTGTCCTGCTGCGGCGACCGCGTCAACAGAGCAGGTGAGGCGGGGCCCGGAGATGACGAGAGCCCAGCGTGGCTGGCCCGGGCGTGCATCCCAGAGACCCCTTGGGCGATGGGTGGCCCAGCAGACAGCGGTGGAACAGTGGGCGGGTGGGCCCCAAGGATCCCCTGCCAGCCACAGAACGGAGGGCGCGTTCGGCGGTGGCCGGCGTGCTCGGCTGGACCCGGGCCTCCGCGGGTCGGTGGCGCCGGACGCCGTGGGAAGGAGTGGCACTGCGTCCAAGCAGGGGGAGAGGGGGGAGGGCGGGCGAGAGGCCGCCCCGTCATCGTCGCCAGAGCTGTCCGAGGCGCGCGCCGGGCCATGCGCTGGCGCATGGGCCGGGAGGCGGAAGTCCTCGGAGAGCGTGACGAAGATCTGAACCGGCTTGCGCAGCGTGTGGAGAACGAACCGCTCCGCGCGGTCAGGATCTGCATCCGCCTCAACAGCGTCGGGCTCTGGGAGAAGAAGGTCGGCGGAGTGGGGAATGGCATCGGGGTTGGCGGTCCAAGTAGAGAACTTGAACTTATACATGTTCGAGCCGTCGCGGGTGGCGGGGTGCAGGTGCTCAATGTCGAGGTACGGGGCGAGCAAGGTCTCCACGGCGGAGCGGTGCCACGCTTGGTCAGGCATCCCAGTGATTTCGACCTCGACGCGGAAGCGCAGCTGGACGGGCTCGCAGCCGGCGGCGCGGCTCCAAGGGTGGATGATGAGGCGAAAGCGCGGGGATCGTGGCGGGCGCAGCCCCACCCTGGCGCGCGCATCGGCGGTGGAGAACTTGAGGAGGAACTCGTCGCGGCCATGGCAGATGACGGAGAACTCATCGTCGGTAAGACCTCACTTGGTGCGTAGCAGGGCGACCACCTCCTCACGCGGGATACCCGAGCGGTTGCCGGCAAGGGTGGCCACGAGTGCGCGTTCAGCGAGCTTGTTCTAGGCAGCGATGAGACGTGGCGTGCGGGGGAGGTAGCACATCGCGGCCGCGGGGCAGTGGGCCGGGTGGCCCGAGAGGAGGACCGGCGTCGTGCTGGACGTGGCGGAGGCGCCGTCGCGAGAGGAGGCGGAGGGCGAGGGCGGCAGAGGCGGGGACGAGGACCGGCCCCCACACCCGGAAGACACGGGGTGGCCTGGGCCGGCTACACTCGAGCCCGAGCGAGCGGGGGATGCCGCACCGAGGCGCGGTGGCGATTCCCGGTGGCGCTTGAAGGGTGGCTCGGCGGAGGAAGCCGGGGAGCGGGGAGCGGTGCAGTCACGCGCAACATGGCCGGGGAAGCGGCAGCGGCGGCAGCAAATGGCGCGCCGGCACTCCGAGCGCGGGGTGGCTCGTGCTGTAGCAGCGAGGGCACTCTCCAGGGGAGGACGGCGGCGGGCGGGGGCGCCGCCCAGAGGAGGGGTTCACGCGACGGCGCCGTGGCGAACGTCGGCGCGGCCGCTTGCGACCGCAGGCCTCTTCCCACGGCTTGTCGGAGGGGGCGGCGTCGCCCTCGGCGGTGGCACGGTAGATCTCGGACCGGATGCCAGGACGCGCCATCGGCGGCGAGCTGCCCTCGGAAGACGCGAGGGGCTCAGCGCAGAGGGCCGCGCGGTAGGAGCTGAACTGGCCGGGGAGTCCAGATCTGGCAGGCGACGGGGAAGGGCTGGAGTCAAGCCAGCGGAGCTCGCGGCCACGGCCGGTGGAGGGGGCGGGGAGTCCATGGGGGCGTGGGCGGAGGAGCCAGAGCGGCGGCCCCCGAGGTTGGTGGGCGCCGGGGCCGGAGTGGCCGTTGGCGCGGAGCGGCGGAGCGAGCGAGGGCTAGGCGGAGAGCGAGGGCTCTTTTGGGAAGATCTCAGGAAGATAAAACCTCAGATGATTTTGTGATGTGAAAAAATGAGATATATGTCTGTTAGTTGATGACAGTATATGTCTGTACAAAGTAATACTAATTGATGGCTTTTGGTTATCTGGAGATTAAGAAGTTCTAAAGATGGGTTTGAACATGCAGCTCGCTAGCTCATTGCACGCGGTTCCTTTGGCACGGGCTAGTAGTACACGGCCACACCCGATGCGTGTGTCTCCGGTAGTTATCAAATGTATTCAGCAACTACGGCAGCAAAAGCTTGGTCTCCGGTAAGCTCCTTGGACATCTCCCCTGTTTTGTTCCTTGCCTGAATTACTATCTTCAGTTTGGTCAGATTTAATGCTAACATACTATGTTAACGCCATCATCCAAAAAAATTATGCCTATGTTTTCTATAGCTAGACTAGAAATTATGGAACCGGTTGCATCTTGTTGCCGGAAAGAGGTAATAATACAAGTTCTTCAGACCGGGTAGTGTTTTCACCTGAGAAGTTGATGGGAGTGTTCACTATCTCATCACACGCGGTTTTGGCAGTGCGGGCAAGCAGCACACGGTCACGCCTGCATCAAAGTGGTGCAGCTCGGTGCTCATGGCCGGACAATTTGCAACAACAAAAGCTTGGTCTACGGTCTGCTCCTTGGACATCTCCCCTATTTCTTTCCTTGCTCCAATTTACCATCTTTAGTTTTGTCAGATTTGATGCTCGCATACTCTGTTAACGCCATCGTCCATCATTTTGTTGCCTATATTCTCTACAGCTAGACTGGCAACAATGGAACCGATTGCATCTTGCTTCCAGAAAGAGGTAATAATACAAGGAGTTCTTTGGACCGTGTAGTGTTGTCACCTGAGAAAGGGATGGGAGTTTAGACTGAAGATAACACGATTGGTACTTTGCTTAGTCTCACAAGGATGCGGAACCCAACCCCATATAGAAGTTACGTGCATGCACCGCTAGGCTGCTAGCCACTTGGACTTGTGGAGTTTCTCAAAAGAAAAAAAATGGACTGGTGGAGCCATGGGCTGGGCATGCGAATGCATTAAATAGTTCATGGCCAAACCACCCTCTTGCTCGCTCTTCGTTGATAATATTGTGTTTGCTTTTTTGAGAGCTGATGATATTGCGTTGTTGTGAGCACTTACTACAGTTCATTCCAAACCGCTCGGTCCATGCCACTCGACGAAGGCCCATAATTGAAGTTTGCTGAGGTATGGTGTGCGGTTCATTAGTGAGGTATTGCAGTTTGTGACTTGGCGGAGACGACCGCACACCAACAACAGTTTGCCTTTGCAGTTAACTACTCCCATCCGGGAGGCTCACTACAAGTTTTGTTCTATTTTGAGGGGAGATGCACTCCGCTCGCATTTTTGTCCTTTTGTTTTCTTTCTACTAGGGGAGAATGGGACAATCTCGTGGATGCGCTGTGGGATTTATTTTATTTTGTTTTGTTTCCTCCAGAATGTGAGGAAAAAAACATTGAATGCAGTCGCTCGCAAGGCTTTGTTGTTCGCTCGCCTTGTCCATCCATCATTGTGCGTGTTCGTTGAGTTCATCTACGTGGTTCACTTTGTAAAAAAAAGAGAAAGAAATTCCCATGAGAGGTTCACTTCTTTTAATAATGCACTTTGTAAGAGTAAGGAGACGTGAGCGTGTGCAATTTGTGTAGCAGCTCATTACCCCTCTGTATGAAGTGCAATTTGTTTCGTGTGTTGAGTCGATTACATCTATGCTTGCAGTGTGTTTGGTCCTCCGATGTGGTTCACCTTTGAGAGTGATGATGTTCACTTGCCCCAACATGCAAATGCAAAAAAATAGCAAAACAACAAGATGCTAATGCGGTTCACTTTGATATATGCCGCGGCTCACTTGCCCTTGCCTTTGCGGTCCACTCTCGTTCATAAAAGAAAGTTCAAAAAAAGACAACGAAAACTTTTGCGAGAAAGTTTATGTCCGACAAAAAGAAATCATGAAGTTCACTTGACTACCTGCTGCAGTGCGGTTTTCCGTTTGAAGCAGTGCGTTCTTCTGTCCGATGAAGTACACACGATGATTTTGGTCTTGCAGAAAACAGAGTGTCCGCTTTTCGGTAAATTTAAAACTGCTCTTAAATCGTAAGGATTAGAGAGGGTTCTCCACATGAAAAAGTTGCATCTCGTCGATATCTTTCCAACGGCATATCGTTTGAATCATTTCGACAACCGGTTTGTAAACATTTCGCGAAAAACAGCCGATGCCACTCGTCGTCCGCCGCATGATTTTCAAAATTAACTAAAAACCATAAGGAATCTCAAAAATATTTCAACATATGAAACTTGTGCCTCGCCCGTAGCTTTCCAACGGCGTATCACACGCCTCGTTTCGACAAACGGTTCAAAAACTAGAGCGAAAATACTACCGAAAATTTGAAAGAAAAATCAAAAAACAGAATTTCGCGATATAGTAAATTTGAAACTGCTCTTAAATCGTAACGAATTAGAGAAAACAATAGTTATGAAAAAGATGCGCCTCGGCGATATCTATCCAACGGTGTATCATTTGCCTCATTCCGACAAGCGGTTTAAAAAACGCTAAAAAACACTCGCTGCCACTCGTTGTGGGCCGCACCGTTTTTGAAACTGCTCTTAAACCGCGGGGAATCTCGAAAAGTGTTCAACATGGCGAAGTTGCGCCCAGTCTGTAGCTTTCCAACGGTATATTAAACGTCTCGTTCTGATAAACGGTTGAAAATTAGAGCAAAAACAGTACCGAAAAAACACTGCGCGCTGTTTTTCCGACATGAAGTTCACTAGTCTCTGTAATGTAGTGCTCTTGCTATAGAAAGTGCAGTGCCCTCGCGTTGAGCATGCAGTGCGGAAGTGTTATCAGAATAACTATTCTGATAATATTATCAGAACAGACAGGCTGTACATCATCTACTTGGAGCACAAGACAAGTCAGAACAAATCCTAGTCTATCTCGTCTTTCCTAATAATCAATATACTCAACATTCAGATTGCATCATCATATTCTTGCTTGTTCGTCGATTGCATGCAGGAATAGACCTTCGTGGTCAGGCTGATCATGCTTCCGACATCGTTAGTAACCTCATGAGATTGGTTTAGCGATTGCTAAGGCGCGACATCATGTGCATTTGTAGTCGGATCGTCAAAGTCGACTCCACCAAATCGATAGTTATCATCTAATCGAAAGATCGGGACCCTCGCCTCCATCACTATCTTTACACTTAATGATATCCTAAGATCCGGAAAACATGATCACCAACGACAACACTTGAGCTAGTCTTAGAGGCGAGACTAGGAACCTTTATTTTATCAGTTTTTCATTTCACATGTGCATATGAGTTTTCCACTGAATCGCATATTTCAGGATCATAGCAGTTATAGCATGAAATATAAACACTTAATAATGAATATAGAAATATAATAATACAATATTATTGCCTCTAGGGCATATTTCCAACAGCAACACGCTGGTCTTGAGGATCCCTGTACCCCCTATACTTGGCTCATCTTGCTCCCTGACTAGCATCACCCAACTCAGCCTGATCGATCCATGGCCCAACACAGTATATCCACTGACATAGCACATTTCACTGGGTCAGGAATTAGCGTCTTCAATTCCCTAACGCTATCTTGATCACCACAACGTCTACCTCCTTGTGCATGTCCCCGATGCTGGTGAAGTGACAGCACACTTCCATGGTGTTCTCGAACTTGGTGCGATCACCGAGCGAATAACTGATAAAGAAAGCCTCCATCCAATGCCCCATAGGAAGGGCTGGGGATGGGGTTCATGGCGATGGAGAGGTGGTGAAATAGAGATGTGGAAGAGGAGTGATAGTGAGAGACAAAGAGGGTTTGAGTGCAGTGGTGGGTAAGAAGGTGGCCTTGGGGGCTAAATATAGGGGATTTGGACAATAGGAATGAATGTTGATCATTCTTTGAACTTTGTGTTGTTCATAATGCAAATTGACACGAAGAACACGAAGGGCAAGGAGGTGCTGGCGCCCAAAGAGAAGGGCAAGGAGGCTGTGCTAGCATTAGATAAGTGCGAGGAGGTGGTCCCACACTTAAATGACGACGTGGTGGTGGAGTGCCCCTGCGGCAAGCAGAGGAACTACGACCACTACCATGAGGAGGAGGGCCAACTGATGTCTACTACACAACCTTCTTCTTGTAGACGTTGTTGGGCCTCCAAGTGCAGAGGTTTGTAGGACAGTAGCAAATTTCCCTCAAGTGAATGACCTAAGGTTTATCAATCCGTGGGAGGCATAGGATGAAGATGGTCTCTCTCAAACAACCCTGTAACCAAATAACAAAGAGTCTCTTGTGTCCCCAACACACCCAATACAATGGTAATGTAGCGATCCGACCTCAAACAGTCAAATCTCTGTGCATAAGTGTCATCCCTGGATCGGTAATGCTGACACACACAGTACTTGAAGGATTTATAACAGAGTAGCAATCACACACTTATTACATCGAATGTCTCAAAAGAGAACTTATTACAATAAATATGGCTTAAGGCCATCTAAGTAATATAACAACGAAAGGCTTGGAAGATATATATAGTGAGTCCATCAACTCCAACGGCATATCTGAGTGCACGACAAATGACCTAGCGCACCTTACTCTTCGTCCGAAAAGTCTGCAACATGATATGTTGTAGCCCGAAACGGGTCAGCACATGGAATATGCTGGCAAGATAACACAGTAGAGCAATGAACAAGTAAATGCTATCACTACATGCATATATGGCTACTGGAGGCTCTATGGTTATAATGTTTTTGCGAAAAGCCAATTTTTCCTAAAACAAAGGAATATATTTTATTTAACTATCATGGTAGTTGTAAAACATTGAGAATGGTAAATCCCCATCTCAATCCCAATTAAAAGTAATTAACATCCCAACAAATTAATTTAGAGTGATGAGATCCACATGATAATCCAAGAACCAGATACTCAAGATGCCCATAACCGGGGACATGGCTAATCATGATTAGTTTGTACACTCTGCAGAGGTTTGCGCACTTTTCCCCACAAGACTTGATTTCCTCCGTTGTATTTCTCGCACTGCATGGTGTTTGAGAAACGGATGACCGAGACACAGTCTTTCCGAAGAGGTCCCTTTAACCGATAGATAGGCCGGTACACCAACAATCCCCTACATCTGCTAGCCCATCATGGAAAGGTTTCCCACAACTTACTCAACTATGCTAGAGCCCATAATGTCTTGTGGCTCCACACGGAAGTTTCCAGCATGAATAATCTTATGATCTCTTTGAGCCTGGGTGGCGAACCAAAAACGACAGCACTGGTATATCCCCAGGTGCCCGCAACCAATCCACCTAGATGTGTGTTTAAGTAGCCACCTTAAGTAAACCATTAATTAATAATCTCACATCTGTCATGGATACTCTTAAACCCAATCCACGTCTACGAGCATAACATGGCGATATAAGCATAACGTAGAAGTAACTCCCAAGGTTTGATAATAAAAAGGGGTAATAGGTTCTACCTCATCATCTACTTCCCAAACCCACAAGTTAAGAGATCCTACTCATGCAATGTTTGAGGGTTGTAAGTAATGAATAAAAACTGGGTAAAATGGTTATGATCAAAGTGTTACTTGCCTTGCTGATGATCCGCAAAACCTAGTGACTCGTAGTAGCACGCTACGCACTCCGGGAATTCTAGCGCAAACAAACAATAGTATACGTAAGCACTCAAGCATAGATGCATGGTTAAATCTCTAATAAGAAGATCAAATCTGAAAACTCAACTGAAGAGATTCGATCTGCAAAAAGAATCAATCGAATCGGAGCTACGAAACTGAAACTATGGTCAAAAGAACTTTGAAAACAAATCTGCTTGAAACCAAATTTTAAAATTTTCAAAACCTTGTTCAAGTTGATTAAACAGAAAGAGGGTTTCGAGGTGAAGATTTTGGCGTCAGTTTCATTGGATTTGGACAAACAGTTAAGAAACGGCTAGCGTTCGAAGATCAGGGGCTAATCTGCGATAAAAATAGTCGCGGATAGGTCCATGGCCGAAAATAAAATAAAAAGAAAGGACTAACGAACGAACGCTCGCTGTCCGAACCTAACTGGAGAATAGCGTTCATTAGAACGAACGAACGAACGGACGAACGTCCGCTAAATAAATAAACCGTCGCAAACCGAACCGACAAAATAAAAAAACACATCTAGGGTCTTCAAAAAAAAAACCCAACGGTTTTTACCTAAACCAAAAAAACCACGGCGGCGACGAGCGGCGCAGGCGGCGGCGGCGCGGTAGGGTTAGGGTTCCGGGCAGGGCGGCTTGGTGGGCTGGGGGGCCCTCGGGCGGTCGGCTTATAAAGCCATGCCCGGCAGGAGTCCGGGTCGGTCATGGCCCGTTTAGGTCGGTTAAACAGATTCCGCCGGAAAAATCCTAAAAAATAAAATAAAAATCTAAAAATGCCAAAACAAATTTTTATCGTCTAAATAGAATATCTAGAACAAAGTGAACATTTTCTTGGCCTAAAAATGCAATTTTGAAAAATGCATATTTTTCTAATTCAAATAAAATAGTGATAAAATCCAAATAAAATAATTTATTTGATTTTAATAAATTTTCCTCCAATATTTCAATTACTTTGGATAAGTCATATTATCTCCTCTCATATATTTTAATATGAAATATTTTCGGAGAGAAAAGTAATTAAAACCAAAATGATCCTTGTTTCAATATTTGAGAAAATTCAAATATGAAAACAATAAAAAAAACCAACTCTCTCCGTGGGTCCTTGAGTTGCTTAGAATTTCGAGGATGCAAAATGAAATGCGATAAAATATGATATGCAATATGATGTCCGATGTATAACATTCCAAATTGAAAATTTGGGATGTTACAAACCTACCCCCCCTTAAGATGAATCTCGCCCTCAAGATTCGGGTTGGCTAGAAAATAGGTGTGGGTGGTCTTTCCGTAGATCATCCTCTCATTCCCAGGTGGCTTCATCCTCGGTATGGTGGCTCCACTGAACATTGCAAAACTTGATAACCTTACCGTGTGTAACTCGGCTGGCAAACTCGAGAAACTTCACAGGTTTCTCCTCATAGGTCGGATCATTATCCAACTGAATTGCTTCCAGGGGCACTGTATCTCTCACAGGAATATTGGCCATCTCAGCATGACACTTCTTCAACTGGGAAACGAACACATCATCAACTCCTGACAGTCCTTCGGGTAACTCCAACTTGTAAGCCACTTCTCCCATACGTTCCAAAATTCGGTATGGTCCTAAAAATCTCGGGGCTAACTTTCCCTTAACTCCAAAACGTTTAACTCCTCACATCGGTGACACATGAAGATATGCTCTGTCTCCGATTTCATAGACTACCTCTTTGTGTTTCGAGTCTGCATATCTCTTCTGTCTGGACTGAGCTACCTTCAGTCTATCCCGAATCAGCTTAACCTTCTCTTCTGACTTTTTGATCAAATTTGGTCCAAACAACTAACGGTCTCCAACTTCATCCCACATCAACGGCGTTCTACACCTCCTTCCATATAAAGCTTTGAAAGGGGCTATCTTTAGACTAGCATGATAACTGTTGTTGTAAGAGAACTCCGCGTAGGGCAAATTATCATCCCAACTAGATCCATAATCGAGCGCATAAGCTCTCAACATGTCATCCAGAATCTGATTAACTCTCTCGGTCTATCCATCTGTCTGCGGATGAAAAGTTGTACTGAACTCTAGCCTGGTGCCCAAAGTCTGATGCAGCTAGTGCCAAAACTCTAAAGTAAATTGTGTTCCTCTATTTGATACAATAGTCCTTGGAACTCCATGCAGACATATGATCCTGGTCATGTATATCTTGGCCAACTTCGCACTGGTATAAGTGGTTTTCACGGGGATAAAGTGAGCCACTTTGGTCAAGTGATCCACTACTACCCAAATAGAGTCATATCCCGATCGGGTCCTGGGTAATCCGTTGATAAAATCCATGCCAAGCTTATCCCACTTCCATTCGGGTATCGACATAGGCTGCAGTAATCCTGCTGGCTTCTGATGTTCTGCCTTCAGTCCCTGACATACATCACATATGGCTACATACTCAGCAATATTCTTCTTCATACCAGTCCACCAGAAATGCTTCTCCAAATACAAATAAATCTTGGTGTTTCAGGGGTGTATCGAGTATGGCGATTGGTCATGAGCCTCCTGAAGTATCAACTTCCCGATCTCTGCATTATTGGGTACATAAACACGGTCCTCAAACCACAAGGTGTCGTGCTCATCCTCACGAAAACCTTTAGCCTTTCCCTTGCTTATCTTCTCCTTTATCTCAGCAATTTCCTTATCATCCTTCTGGGCTTCTCAAATTTTTCCCAATAATGTTGACTGAACTTCCAATACTGCAACAAAACCTCTAGGGACTATCTCCAAACGTAGCTCCCTAACGTCTTCATCTAACTCCATTGGCAATCCTCCGCTTATGAGGGTATTGGCGTAACCCTTCCGGCGCAAAGCGTCTGCTGCGACATTGGCCTTACCTGGATGATAGTGAAACTTCATATCGTAATCCTTTATAAGCTCCAACCATCTCCTTTGCCTGAGATTCAACTCCTTCTACGTGAAAATGTACTTCAAACTCTTATGATTCGTGTACACATCACAATGGTTTCCAATAATAAAATGTCTCCAGGTTTTGAGTGCATGCACTACGGCTGCTAACTCCAAATCATGCGTGGCATATTTCAATTCATGCGGTCGAAGCTATCGTGAGGCATATGAAACAAATCTTCCATCTTGCATAAGCACGCCTCCAAGTCCTAAACGAGACGCGTCACAATACACTTGGAAATCCTTATGTATATCTAGCAGAATCAGCACTTGGGCTGTAGTCAATCGTTTCTTCAACTCCTGAAAACTTGCCTCACATTCCTCTGTCCATTTGAACTTGGTGTCCTTCTTCAACAACTCTGTCATGGGCTTTGCAATCTTAGAGAAATTATCAATGAATCTCCGATAATATCCCGCGAGTCCTAGAAAACCGTGGATCTCTCCAACTGAGGTGGGTGCCAACCACTCAGTGACTGACTGAACCTTAGTAGGGTCTACTGCTATACCTTCTCCTGATATAACATGTCCAAGGAATCCAACTTCCTTCAACCAAAACTCACATTTGCTGAACTTGGTGTATAACTGATGTTCCCTGAGCTTCTCGAGAACTAAATGCAAATGCTCCTTATGCTCTTCTTCATTATTCGAGTATACAAAAGGTCATCAATGAACACCACAAAAAACTTATCCAAGAACTCCATAAACACCTTGTTCATCATACTCATGAAATAGGCAGGGGCGTTAGTCAATCCGAATGACATAAACGTATACTCATACAGCCTGTACCTTGTGGTGAAAGTTGTCTTAGGTATATCCCGTTCTTGAATCTTCAGCTGGTGGTATCCTGATCGAAGATCGATCTTGGAAAAGACTTTAGCTCCTTGCAGCTGGTCAAACAAATCATTGATCATCGGCATTGGGTACTTGTTCTTGATCGTCACTTCATTCAATGCACGATAATCAACAACCATTCTCAGAGATTTATCCTTCTTCTCAACCAAGAGCACTGGGGCTCCCCATGGTGACGAACTTTGTCGAATGTAACCTTTCTCCAATAACTCCTTAATCCGTTTCTTAATCTCCTCCAGATCATTTGCGGGCATCCAGTATGGTCTCTTTGATATTGGTCCGGTGCATGGCAATAACTCTATCAAAAACTCAATGTCTCGATCCGGGGGCATGCCTGGTAGCTCCTCTGGAAATACATCTGGGTAATCTTTTACTACAGGCACTTCTTCCTGAACAACTCCCGTGAGGGAATTTACGTGAGTACTCTTAGGAGTATGCCTGGATACATACTTAATCCTTTTTTCCTCCGGTGTGGTGAGTAGAATTGACCTGTTGGCGCAATCAATGTTTCCTCCATACTTTGATAGCCAATCCATACCGAGTATCACATCCAATCCTTGTGATTCCAAAATTATTAAGTCTGAGGGGAAAACATGCCTACCTATGGTCAATGGCATCAGAGAACATCCACTGATTGCCATATACTCCGCTCCGGGTGAGCTTACTAACATAGGTGTCTTAAGAACTTTGGTGGGAAACTTATACTTATCCCCGAATCTCCTTGATATGTATGAATACGATGCACTAGTATCAAAAAGAACTATTGCAGTAAATGACTTAACCAAAAACTTACCGATAACATCATCTGGCTGCTCCTCAACCTCCTCCACGTTCACGTGGTTCACTTGTCCCTTGTTGAAAGGGTTGGGCTTCTTTCCAGAGCTTCCATTGCCATTTCCATTCTTGAGTTTGAGGCACTCATTGTCATAGTGTCCAGTCTTCCCGCACTTGAAACAAGTAACGTGGATTTGGTCCTTCTTGGTGGGTGTGCTTGGGTTAGAGCGGTTCTGACGGCTTGCTCCACTCCTATTTCCATTCCTAGAGTCCATTGTGGTTATGCGAACTTCCTACATTGTGAGTGTGGCCTCCATGGTTATGGGTAAATCCTCCCGAGTTCGGGGTGAAACGGGGTTTCTGATGAGCTCTTGAAATGTATTTCCCTTGTCCATACTTCCTTTTGCGACTCTCAATCTGATGCTGCTTCCCTTCAATCATAAGAGCCTTATCTACCAACTCCTGGTAGTTGTTGAATGTTGCCACCATTAACTGCATACCCATCTCATCATTCGGCCCTTCCATAAGCTTCTCCTGTTTTGCGGCATCGGTGGCCACGTCATCTGGGGCATAACGAGCTAGCTTTCTAAACTCCTCCACGTACTGCCCTACCATACGGTTGCCCTGGTGTAAGTTGCGAAACTCACGCTTCTTCATGCTCATAGCTCCAGTCGAGACATGAGCAGTGCGGAATGCTTGCTGAAACTGCTCCCAAGTAACATTGGCTATGGGGAAAGTGGTTGTGTAATTCTCCCACCATGCGGCTGCAGGTCCATCCAATTGGTGTGCGGCAAAACGCACCTTCACAACATCTGTGCATCCTGCAGTGGTTAACTCCCTTCCAATCCCGCGTAGCCAGTCATCCGCAACTATGGGCTCGGTGCTACTGGAAAACACCGGTGGTTGTAATCTCAGAAAAGGGGCTAAGTTGTCAACTAGAGGTGGTGGTGGTGGGTTGTTGCTGTTGTTGTCATTGTTGTTGTTGTTGTTGTTGTTGTTGTTGTTGTTGTTGTTGTTGTTGTTGTTGTTGTTGTTGTTGTTGTTGTTGTTGTTGTTGTTGTTGTTGTCGTTGTTGTTGTTGTTGTTGTTGTTGTTGTTGTTGTTGTTGTTGTTGTTGTTGTTGTTGTTGTTGTTGTTGTTGTTGTTGTTGTCGTTGTTGTTGTTGTTGTTGTTG
>NC_041386.1:161824526-161921460 GCF_002162155.2 Triticum dicoccoides
TTGTTGTTGTTTTCGTCGGTGTTGTTGTTGTTATTGTTGTTTCCTTGATTCTAAACTAGCAACTGCATCAGTGTATTCTGCTGTTGGATCAACTGAGTGAGCTCCGGTGGGAAGGCAAGTCCGGGGTCACGTCTCGGAGGCATCTGGTGGGTTTTAGAGGGGAGAGATTAGAATAGAATGAGGTCTAATGAGAAGGCACTACCCATATGCACACGATACAAACACAATCAATATCACTCCAAAACAATATCAAGCAAGGGCATACAATCGATCTGACTATCGTTACAGTGCTCAGACTACTACTATATACATGGGGGAATACTACTAATAATATGGTGGTCTACTAGAAATTTTGATTGGTAGAAGACTCCATGATATTTGCTCCAGCTTTGTCTTCATAATCATCATCACTGGGGTCGGAGTCGGTGTCGTCGATGATGATGTGGTCCTTGGGGTGGTCATCATCTCCTCCTGGCGCAGGGTCTTCCATGAATACTCCTAGCTTCCTTGTCAGGTCGTCATTCATCTCCACTAGTACGGTGATTTCCTCCTCATATCTGTCGCGTGTAGACTTGAGTTCCTCTGCCAGCTCCATGTTCCTACTCATCAACTTCTTCAGATCTATCATGCTTGCGCACATCTGGTTCTCCTGGCGACGAATGTGATGATTTAACTCCTGGATGAAGGCTGCAATGGACCTATCCTTCCTGGTACTGATCATCTCCCATTGCTCATCTCAGCGCCCACATATCAGGTAGATGGTGTCCTTAAGTTCCTTGTGATAAACTTCGCCGATGCGTCCCATAGCAACGTGGGCTGCCATGTGAAGGAAATATGCCCTAGAGGCAATAATAAAGTTATTATTTATTTCCTTATATCATGATAAATGTTTATTATTCATGTTAGAATTGTATTAACCAGAAACATAATACATGTGTGAATACATAGACAAACAGTATGTCACTAGTATGCCTCTACTTGACTAGCTCGTTGAATCAAAGATGGTTAAGTTTCCTAGCCATAGACATGAGTTGTCATTTGATTAATGGGATCACATCATTAGAGAATGATGGGATTGACTTGACCCATTCCGTTAGCATAGCACTTGATCGTTTAGTTTGTTGCTATTGCTTTCTTCATGACTTATACATGTTCCTATGACTATGAGATTATGCAACTCCCGTTTACCGGAGGAACACTTTGTGTGCTACAAAACATCACAACGTAACTGGGTGATTATAAAGGTGCTCTACAGGTGTCTCCGAAGGTACTTGTTGAGTTGGCGTATTTCGAGATTAGGATTTGTCACTCCGATTGTCGGAGAGGTATCTCTGGGCCCACTCAGTAATGCACATCACTATAAGCCTTGCAAGCATTGCAACTAATAAGTTAGTTGCGGGATGATGTGTTACAGAACGAGTAAAGAGACTTTCCGGTAACGAGATTGAACTAGGTATTGAGATACCGACGATCAAATCTCGGGTAAGTAACATACCGATGACAAAGGGAACAACGTATGTTGTTATGCGGTTTGACCGATAAAGATCTTCGTAGAATATGTAGGAGCCAATATGAGCATCCAAGTTCCACTATTGGTTATTGACCAGAGACGTGATTCGGTCATGTCTACATAGTTCTCGAACCCGTAGGGTCCGCACGCTTAAAGTTCGATGACGGTTATATTATGAGTTTATGTGTTTTGATGTACCGAAGGAATTCGGAGTCCCGGATGAGATCGGGGACATGACGAGGAGTCTCGAAATGGTCGATATGTAAAGATTGATATATTGGACGACTATATTCGGACATCGGAAAGGTTCCGAGTGATTCGGGTATTTTCGGGAGTACCGGGGAGTTACGGGAATTCGTATTGGGCCTTAATGGGCCATACGGGAAAGGAGAGAAAGGCCTCATAAGGTGGCCACACCCCTCCCCATGGGCTGGTCCGAATTGGACTAGGGAGGGGGGCGTCCCCTTCCTTCCTTCTCCTTTTCCCTTCCCTTTCCTTCCCTCCTACTCCTACTACTTGGAAGGGCTCCTAGTTCTACTAGGAAAGGGGGAATCCTACTCCCGGTGGGATTAGGACTCCCCTAGGGTGCGCCATAGAGAGGGCCGGCCCTCCCCCTCCTCCACTCCTTTATATACGGGGGCAGGGGGCACCCCAAAGACACAATAATTGATCATTGATCTCTTAGCCGTGTGCGGTGCCCCCCTTCACCATAATCCACCTCGATCATATCGTAGCGGTGCTTAGGCGAAGCCCTGCGTCGGTAGAACATCATCATTGTCACCACGCCGTCGTGCTGACGAAACTCTCCCTCAACACTCGGCTGGATCGGAGTTCGAGGGACGTCATCGAGTTGAACGTGTGCAGAACTCGGAGGTGTCGTGCGTTCGGTACTTGATCGGTCGGATCGTGAAGACGTACGACTACATCAACCGCGTTGTGCTAACGCTTCCGCTTTCGGTCTATGAGGGTACGTGGACAACACTCTCCCCTCTTGTTTCTATGCATCACCATGATCTTGTGTGTGCGTAGGAATTTTTTTGAAATTACTATGTTCCCCAACAGTGGTATCCGAGCCAGGTTTTATGTGTAGATGTCATATGCACGAGTAGAACACAAGTGAGTTGTGGGCGATATAAGTCATATTGCTTACCAGCATGTCATACTTTGGTTCGGCGGTATTGTTGGATGAAGCGGCCTGGACCGACATTACGCGTACGCTTACGCGAGACTGGTTCTACCGACGTGCTTTGCACACAGGTGGCTGGCGGGTGTCAGTTTCTCCAACTTTAGTTGAACCGAGTGTGGCTACTCCCGGTCCTTGCGAAGGTTAAAACAGCACCAACTTGACAAACTATCGTTGTGGTTTTGATGCGTAGGTAAGAACGGTTCTTGCTCAGCCCGTAGCAGCCACGTAAAACTTGCAACAACAAAGTAGAGGATGTCTAACTTGTTTTTGCAGGGCATGTTGTGATGTGATATGGTCAAGACGTGATAAGATATAAGTTGTTGTATGAGATGATCATGTTTTGTTGAAGTTATCGGCAACTGGCAAAAGCCTTATGGTTATCTCTCTATTGCATAAGATGCAAGCGCCAAATAATTGCTCTACTTTATCTCTTTGTGATTGCAATAGTTGCAAGAGCAATAGTTGACGAGACGACCATGTGACGACACGTTGATATAGATCAAGATGATGGAGATCATGGTGTCATGCCGGTGACGATGGAAATCATGACGATGCTTTGGAGATGGAGATCAAAGGCACAAGATGATGATGGCCATATCATATCACATATTTTGATTGCATATGATGTTCATCTTTTATGCATCTTATCTTGCTTTGATTGACTGTAGCATTATAAGATGATCTCTCACTAAATTTCAAGATAAAAGTGTTCTCCCTGAGTATGCACCGTTGCCAAAGTTCGTCGTGCCCAGACACCACGTGATGATCGGGTGTGATAAGCTCTACGTCCATCTACAACGGGTGCAAGCCAGTTTTGCACATGCAGAATACTCAGGTTAAACTTGACGAACCTAGCATATGCAGATATGGCCTCGGAACATTGAGACTGAAAGGTCGAGCGTGAATCATATATTAGATATGATCAACATAGTGATGTTCACCATTGAAAACTACTCCATTTCATGTGATGATCGGTTATGGTTTAGTTGATTTGGATCACGTGATCACTTAGAAGATTAGAGGGATGTCTTTCTAAGTGGGAGTTCTTAAGTAATATGATTAATTGAACTTAAATTTATGATGAACTTAGTCCTGGTAGTATTAGCTTTGATATGTTGTAGATCAATAGCTCGCGTTTAGCTCCCCTGTTTTATTTTTGATATGTTCCTAGAGAAAACTAAGTTGAAAGATGTTAGTAGCAATGATGCGGATTGGATCCGTGATCTGAGGTTTATCCTCATTGCTACACAGAAGAATTATGTCCTTAATGCACCACTAGGTGACAGACCTATTGTAGGAGTAGATGCAGATGTCATGAATGTTTGGCTAGCTCAATATGATGACTACTTGATAGTTTAGTGCACCATGCTTAACAGCTTAGAATCGGGACTTCAAAGACGTTTTGAACGTCATAGATCATATGGATGTTCCAGGAGTTGAAGTTAATATTTCAAGCAAATACCCGAGTTGAGAGATATGAAGTCTCCAACAAGTTCTATAGCTAAAAGATGGAGGAGAATAGCTCAAGCAGTGAGCATGTGTTCAGATTGTCTGGGTACTACAATCGCTTGAATCAAGTGGGAGTTAATCTTCTAGATAAAATAGTGATTGACAGAATTCTCTAGTCACCATCACCAAGTTAGTAGAACTTCGTGATGAACTATAGTATGCAAGGGATGATGAAAACGATTCCCAAGCTTTTCATGATGATGAAATCGATGAAGGTAGAAATCAAGAAAGAGCATCAAGTGTTGATGATTAACAATACCAGTAGTTTCAAGAAAAGGGCAACGGGAAAGAAAGGGAACTTCAAGAAGAATGGCAAGCAAGTTGCTGCTCAAGTGAAAAACCCAGGTCTGGACCTAAGCCTGAAACTGAGTGCTTCTACTGCAAAGGGACTGGTCATTGGAAACGGAACTACCCCAAGTATTTGGCGGATAAGAAGGATGGCAAAGTGAACAAAGGTATATTTGATATACAGATTATTGATGTGTATTTTACTTGTGTTCATAGCAACCCCTCGGTATTTGATACTAGTTCAGTTACTAAGAGTAGTAACTCGAAACGGGAGTTGCAGAATGAACATAGACTAGTTAAGGGTGAAGTGATGATGTGTGTTGGAAGTGGTTCCAAGATTGATATGATCATCATCGCACACTCCCTATACTTTCGGGTTTAGTGTTGAACCTAAATAAGTGTTATTTAGTGTTTGCATTGAGCATGAATATGATTTGATCATGTTTATTGCAATACGGTTATTCATTTAAGTAAGAGAATAAATTGTTGTTCTCTTTACATATATGGTTACACACCCAATGAAAATGGTTCATTGGATCTCGATCGTAGTGATACACATATTCATAATATTGAAACCAAAAGATGCAAAGTTAATAATGATAGTGCAACTTATTTGTGGCACTACTGTTTAGGTCATATTGGTGTAAAGTGCATGAAGAAACTCCATGCTGATGGACTTTTGGAATCACCAGATTGTGAATTAGTTGATGCTTGCGAACCATGCCTCATGGGCAAGATGACTAAGACTCCATTCTCCGGAACAATGCAGCAAGCAACAGATTTGTTGGAAATCATGCATACTGATGTATGTGGTTCGATGAATATTGAAGCTCGCGTTAGGTATCATTATTTTCTGATCTTCACAGATGATTTGAGCAGATATGAGTATATCTACTTGATGAAACACAAGTCTGAAACATTTGAAAAGTTCAAAGAATTTCAGAGTGAAGTGGAGAATCATCGTAACAAAATAAAAGTTTCTACGATATGATCACAGAAGTAAAATATTTGAGTTACGAGTTTGGCCTTCAGTTAAAACAATGTGAAATAGTTTCACTACTCACGCCACCTGGAACACCACAGTGTAATGGTGTGTCCGAACGTCGTAATCGTGCTTTATTAGATATGGTGCAATCTATGACGTCTCTTACTGATTTACCGCTATTGTTTTGGGGTTATGCATTAGAGACAGCTACATTCACATTAAATAGGGCACCATCTAAATCCATTGAGATGACACCGTATGAACTATGGTTTGGCAAGAAACATAAGCTGTCGTTTCTTAAAGTTTGAGGTTGCAATGCTTATGTGAAAAAGTTTCAACCTGATAAGCTCAAACCCAAATCGGAGAAGTGCATCTTCATAGGATACCCAAAAGAAAATGTTGGGTACACCTTCTACCACAGATTCGAAGGCAAGATATTCGTTGCTGAGAATGGATCCTTTCTAGAGAAGGAGTTTCTCTCGAAAGAAGTGAGTGGGAGGAAAGTAGAACTTGATGAGGTAATTGTACTTGCTCCCTTATTGGAAAGTAGTTCATCACAGAAATATGTTCCTGTGACTACTACACCAATTAGTGAGGAAGCTAATGATGATGATCATGCAACTTCAGATCAAGTTGCTACCGAACCTCGTAGGTAAACCAGCGTGAGATCTGCACCAGAGTGGTACGGTAATCCTGTTCTGGAAGTCATGTTACTTGACCATGACGATCCTACGAACTATGAGGAAGCGATGATGAGCCTAGATTCCACGAAATGGCTTGAGGCCATGAAATCTGAGATGAGATCCATGTATGAGAACAAAGTATGGACTTTGATTGACTTGCCCATTGATCGGTGAGCCATTGAGATTAAATGGATCTTCAAGAGGAAGACGGACACTGATAGTAGTGTTACTATCTACAAAGCTAGAATTGTCGCAAAAAGGTTTTCGACAAGTTCAAGGTGTTGACTACGATGAGAGTTTCTCACTCGTATCTATGCTTAAGTCTGTCCAAATCATGTTAGCAATTGCCGCATTTTATGAAATCTGGAAAATGGATAAAGAAAACTGCATTCCTTAATGGATTTATTAAAGAAGAGTTGTATATGATGCAACCAGAAGGTTTTGTCAATCCTAAAGGTACTAACAAAATATGCAAGCTCCAACGATCCATCTATGGACTGGTGCAAGCATCTCGGAGTTGGAATATACGCTTTGATAAATTGATCAAAGCATATAGTTTTATACAGACTTGCGGTGAAGCCTGTATTTACAACAAAGTGAGTGGGAGCACTACAACATTTCTGATAAGTATATGTGAATGACATATTGTTGATTGGAGATAATGTAGAATTATTCTGCAAAGCATAAAGGAATGTTTGAAAGGAGTTTTTCAAAGAAAGACCTCGGTGAAGCTGCTTACATATTGAGCATCAAGATCTATAGAGATAGATCAAGACGCTTGATAAGTTTTTCAATGAATACATACCTTGACAAGATTTTGAAGTAGTTCAAAATGGAACAGTCAAAGAAGGAGTTCTTGCCTTTGTTGCAAGGTGTGAAGTTGAGTAAGACTCAAAACACGACCACAGCAGAAGATAGAGAGAGAATGAAAGTCATTCCCTATGCCTTAGCCATAGGTTCTATAAAGTATGCCATGTTGTATACCAGACCTATTGTATACCCTGCCCTGTGTTTGGCAAGGGAGTACAATAGTGATCTAGGATTAGATCGCTGAATATTGGTCAAAATTATCCTTAGTGGAATAAGGATATGTTTCTTGATTATGGAGGTGACATAAGGTTCGTCGTAAAGGGTTACGTCGATGCAAGTCTTGACACTGATCCAGATGACTCAAAGTCTCGATCTGGATACATATTGAAAGTGGGAGCAATTAGCTAGAGTAGCTCCGTGCAGAGCATTGTTGACATAGAAATTTGCAAAATACTTACGGATCTGAATGTGGCAGACCCGTTGACTAAACCTCTCTCACAAGAAAAACATGATCACACCTTAGTACCGTTTGGGTGTTAATCACATAGCGATGTGAACTACATTATTGACTCTAGTAAACCTTTTGGGTGTTGGTCACATGTCGATGTGAACTATGGGTGTTAATCACATGGTGATGTGAACTATTGGTATTAAATCACATGGCGATGTGAACTAGAGTATTGACTCTAGTGCAAGTGGGAGATTGAAGGAAATATGCCCTAGAGGAAATAATAAAGTTATTATTTATTTCCTTATATCATGATAAATGTTTATTATTCATGCTAGAATTGTATTAACCGGAAACATAATACATGTGTGAATACATAGATAAACAATATGTCACTAGTATGCCTCTACTTGACTAGCTCGTTGAATCAAAGATGGTTAAGTTTCCTAGCCATAGACATGAGTTGTCATTTGATTAACGGGATCACATCATTAGAGAATGATGGGATTGACTTGACCCATTCCGTTAGCATAGCACTTGATCGTTTAGTTTGTAACTATTGCTTTCTTCATGACTTATACATATTCCTATGACTATGAGATTATGCAACTCCCGTTTACCGGAGGAACACTTTGTGTGCTACCAAACGTCACAACATAACTGGGTGATTATAAAGGTGCTCTACAGGTGCTCCGAAGGTACTTGTTGGTTTGCCGTATTTCGAGATTAGGATTTGTCACTCCGATTGTCGGAGAGGTATCACTCGGACCACTCGGTAATGCACATCACTATAAGCCTTGCAAGCATTGCAACTAATGAGTTAGTTGCGGGATGATGTGTTACGGAATGAGTAAAGAGATTTTCCGGTAATGAGATTGAACTAGGTATTGAGATACCGACGATCGAATCTCGAGCAAGTAACATACCGATGACAAAGGGAACAACGTATGTTGTTATGTGGTTTGACCGATAAAGATCTTCGTAGAATATGTAGGAGCCAATATGAGCATCCAGGTTCCGCTATTGGTTATTGACCGGAGACGTGTCTCGGTCATGTCTACATAGTTCTCGAACCCGTAGGGTCCGCATGCTTAAAGTTCGATGACGATTATATTATGAGTTTACGTGTTTTGATGTACCGAAGGAGTTCGAAGTCCTGGATGAAATGGTCGAGATGTAAAGATCGATATATTGGATGACTATATTCGGACATCGAAAAGGTTCCAGTGATTCGGGTATTTTCGGGAGTACCGGGGAGTTACGGGAATTCGTATTGGGCCTTAATGGGCCATACGGGAAAGGAGAGAAAGGCCTCAAAGGGTGGCCGCACCCTCCCCATGGGCTGGTCTGAATTGGACTAGGGAGGGGGCATCCCCTTCCTTCCTTCTCCTTTTCCCTTCCCTTTCCTTCCCTCTTACTCCTACTACTTGGAAGGGCTCCTAGTTCTACTAGGAAAGGGGGAATCATACTCCCGGTGGGAGTAGGACTCCCCTAGGGCACGCCATAGAGAGGGCCGGCCCTCCCCCTCCTCCACTCCTTTATATACGGGGGCAGGGGGCACCCCAAAGACACAACAATTGATCATTGATCTCTTAGCCGTGTGCGGTGCCCCCCTCCACCATAATCCACCTCGATCATATCGTAGCGGTGCTTAGGCGAAGCCCTGCGTCGGTAGAACATCATCATCACCACGCCGTCGTGCTGACAAAACTCTCCCTCAACACTCGGCTGGATTGGAGTTCGAGGGACGTCATCGAGCTGAACGTGTGCAGAACTCGGAGGTGCCGTGCGTTCGGTACTTGATCGGTCGGATCATGAAGACATACGACTACATCAATCGCGTTGTGCTAATGCTTCCGCTTTCGGTCTATGAGGGTACATGGACAACACTCTCCCCTCTCGTTGCTATGCATCACCATGATCTTGTGTGTGCGTAGGAATTTTTTTGAAATTACTACGTTCCCCTACACCATGCTCTTTCCTAGACTCCAGGTTGGTGCATCGAAGGAAAACTCTATGGGCCTAGTGACTGGCGTGAATGTCCTTCTGAGAACTTGAACTCGAATCATCCATCACTCCTCTTCTGGTAAAGTGGCGGTGTAGGTCCCGGTGAAGCTTGGTATTCCAATGTTCAGGTACCTACTGACTTCCTTCAAGTGTCGTCCAAAAGGTGTGTCTTCATCTGGCTGTGTAAACTTGTTCCTTGTGTCCGCCATCCTATAGAGTAGAAAATGGAGAGGAGTTAGAAATGAGTAGAGAAGAGTGACCTATGGCTCAACTTAGTGGTCGTGTCCTACATTCAGCGTGTGCTCTGATACCATCTTGTAGGGATCCGACCTCAAACGATCAAATCTCTATGCATAAGTGTCATCCCTGGATCGGTAATGCTGACACACACAGTACTTGAAGGATTTATAACAGAGTAGCAATCACACACTTATTATATCGAATGTCTCCAAAGAGAACTTATTACAATAAATATGGCTTAAGGCCATCTAAGTAAGATAACAGCGGAAGGCTTGGAAGATATAGTGAGTCTATCAACTCCAATGACATAGCTGAGAGCATGACAAACGACCTAGTGCACCTTACTCTTTGTCTGAAAAGTCTGCAACATGATATGTTGTAGCCCGAAATGGGTCAGCACATGGAATATGTTGGCGAGGTAACACAATAGAGCAATGAACAAGTAAATGCTATCACTACATGCATATATGGCTGGTGGAGGCTCTATGATTATAATGTTTTTGCGAAAAGCCAATTTTTCCCAACAACAAAGGAATATATTTTATTTAACTATCATGGTAGTTGAAAAACATTGAGAATGGTAAATCCCCATCTCAATCCCAATTAAAAGTAATTAACATCCCAACAAATAAATTTAGAGTGATGAGATCCACATGATAATCCAAGATCCAGATACTCAAGATGCCCATAACCGGGGACATGTCTAATCATGATTAGTTTGTACACTCTGCAGAGGTTTGCGCACTTTTCCCCACAAGACTTGATTTCCTCCGTTGTATTTCTCGCACTGCATGGTGTTTGAGAAACGGATGACCGAGACACAGTCTTTCCGAAGAGGTCCCCTTAACCGATAGATAGGCCGGTACACCAACAATCCCCTACATCTGCTAGCCCATCATGGAAAGGTTTCCCACAACTTACTCAACTATGCCGGAGCCCATAATGGCTTGTGGCTAAACACGGAAATTTCCAGCATGAATAATCTTATGATCTCTTTGAGCCTCGGTGGCGAACCAAAAAGGACAGCACCGGTATATCCCCAGGTGCCCGCAACCAATCCACCCAGATGTGTGTTTAAGTAGCCACCTTAAGTAAACCATTAATTCATAATCTCACATCTGTCATGGATACTCTCAAACCCAATCCACGTCTATGAGCATAGCATGGAAATATAAGCATAACGTAGAAGTAACTCCCAGGGTTTGATAATAAAAAGGGGTAATAGGTTCTACCTCATCAACTACTTCCCAAACCCACTAGTTAAGAGATCCTACTCATGCAATGTTTGAGGGTTGTAACTAATGCATAAAAACTGGGTAAAATAGTTATGATCAAAGTGTTACTTGCCTTGATGATGATCCGCAAAACCTAGTGACTCGTAGTAGCACGCTGCGCACTCCAGGAATTCTAGCGCAAACAAACAATAGCATACATAAGCACTCAAGCATAGATGCACGGGTAAATCTCAAATAAGAAGATCGTATCGGAAAACTCAACTGAACAGATTCGATCTGCAAAAAGAATCAATCGAATCGGAGCTACGGTACTGAAACTACGGTCAAAAAAACTTCGAAAACAAATCTGCTTGAAACCAAATTTTAAATTTTCTCAAAACCTTGTTCAAGTTGATTAAACAGAAAGAGGGTTTCGAGACGAAGATTTTGGCATTGGTTTCACTGGATTTGGACAAATGGTTAAGAAACGGCGAGCGTTTGAAGATGAGGGACTAATCTGTGATAAAAATAATCGCGGATAGGTCCCTGGCTGGAAATAAAATCAAAAGAAAAGACTAACGAACAAATGTTCGCTTTCTGAACCTAACCGGCGAATAGCGTTCGTTAGAACGAACGAATGGACGAACGTTCGCTAAACAAATAAACCATCGCAAACCGAACCGATAAAATAAAAAAACGTAGCTAGGGTTTTAAAAAAATGAACGGTTTTTACCAAAAACGAAAAAAACGACGTCGGATCCGGCTTCAGCGGCGGCGGCTTCGGCGGCGGTGGCGACGGGCAGCTGCGGCGCGGATGGCGCGGGCGGCGTCGCGCTAGGGTTAGTGTTCGGGGTGGGGCGGCTTGCTGGGCTGGGGGGCCTCCGGCGGTCGGCTTATAAAGCCACACCCAACAGGAGTCCGGGTCGATCACGGCCCGTTTAGGTTGGTTGACCTTTTTGTTTTTAAACAAATTCTGCCGGAAAAGTGCTAAAAAATGAAATGAAAATCTAAAAATGCCAAAACAAACTTTCACCATCTAAATACAATATTTAGAATAAAGTGAACATTTTCTTGGCCTAAAAATGCAATTCTGAAAAATGCATATTTTTCTAATTCAAATAAAAGAGCGATAAAATCCAAATAAAATAATTTATTTGATTTTAATAAATTTTCCTCCAACATTTCAATTACTTTGGAGAAGTCATATTATCTCCTCTCATATATTTTAATATGAAATATTTTTGGAGAGAAAATTAATTAAAACCAAAATGATTCTTGTTTCAATATTTGAGAAAATTCAAATATGAAAACAATAAAATCCCCGACTCTCTCCATGGGTCCTTGAGTTGCTTCAAATTTTGAGGATCGCAAAACGACATGCGATAAAATATGATATGCAATATGATGTCCATTGTATAGCATTCCTAATTGAAAATTTGGGATGTTACACATAAATTGTATAGGTGCACTAGTTCGGCGAAGAGATGGTGATACAAGTGCAATATGGATGGTAGATAAAGGTTTTCGTAATCTGAAAATATAAAAACAGCAAGGTAACTAATGATAAAAGTGAGCGAAAACGGTATTGCAATGCGTTGAAACAAGGCCTAGGGTTCATACTTTCACTACTGCAAGTTCTCTCAACAATAATAACATAATTGGATCATATAACAATCACTCAACATGCAACAAATAGTCACTCCAAATTCACTAATAGCGGAGAATAAAGGAATTGATTATTCTAGGGTACGAAACCACCTCAAAGTTATTCTTTCTGATCGATCTATTCAAGAGTCCGTAGTAAAATAACACGAAGCTATTTTTTCGTTCGATCTATCCTAGAGTTCGTACTAGAATAACACCTTAAGACACAAATCAATAAAAACCCTAATGTCACCTAGATACTCCAACGTCACCTCAAGTATCCGTGGTTATGATTATACGATATGCATCACACAATCTCATATTCATCTGTTCAACCAACAAAAAGAACTTCAAAGAGTGCCCCAAAGTTTCTACCGGAGAGTCAAGACGAAAACATGTTCCCACCCCTATGCATAAGTTCACAAGGTCACAAAACTCGCAAATTGATCACCACAACATACATCAAGTGGATCACGTGAATATCCCATTGTCACCACAAATAAGCACATGCAAGACATACATCAAGTGTTCTCAAATCCTTAAAGACTCAATCCGATAATATTACTTCAAAGGGAAAACTCAATTCATCACAAGGAGATAGAGGGGGAGAAACATCATAAGATCCAACTATAATAGCAAAGGTCGCGGTACATCAAGATCGTGCCATATCAAAAACACGAGAGAGAGAGAGAGAGATCAAACACATAGTTACTGGTACATACCCTCAAACCCGAGGGTGAACTACTCCCTCCTCGTTATGGAGAGCGTCGGGATGATGAAGATGGCCACCGGAGAGGGATTCCCCCTCCGGTAGGGTGCCGGAACGGGTCTAGATTGGTTTTCGGTGGCTACAGAAGCTTGTGGCGGCGGAACTCCCGATCTAGGATATGTTCTGGAAGTTTGGGTATATATAAGAGATGTTGGCGTCGGGAACAAGTCAGGGGGTCTCCGAGGTGGCCATGAGGTAGGGGGCGCGCCCAGGGGGTAGGGTATGCCCCCACCCTCATGGGTGCCTCGGGACTCTTTTGGCACATCTCCGATACTCCGTGGGCTTCTTCTAGTCCAAAAATAATCTCTGTGAAATTTCAAGTCAATTGGACTCCGTTTGGTTTTCCTTTTCTAAGATACTCAAAAACAAGGAAAAACAAAAACTGGCACTGGGCTTTGGGTTAATAGGTTAGTCCCAAAAATCATATAAAATAGCATATAAATGCATATAAAACATCCAAGGTTGATAATATAATAGCATGGAACAATCAAAAATTATAGATACGTTGGAGACGTATCAAGCATCCCCAAGCTTAATTCCTACTCGTCCTCGAGTAGGTAAATGATAAAAACATAATTTTTGATGTGGAATGCTACCTAACATATTTATCCATGTAATTCTCTTTATTGTGGCAAGAATATCCAGATCAGAAAGATCCAAGACAAAAGTTTAATATTGACAGAAAAATAATAATACTTCAAGCATACTAACAAAGTAATCATGTCTTCTCAAAATAACATAACCAAAGAAAGCTATCCCTACAAAATCATATAGTTTGGCTATGATCTATCTTCATCACACAAAATATTTAAATCATGCACAACCCCGATGACAAGCCAAGCAATTGTTTCATACTTTTGATGTTCTCAAACTTTTTCAATCTTCACGTAATACATGAGCGTGAGCCATGGACATAGCACTATAAGTGGAATAGAATGGTGGTTGTGGAGAAGAAAAAAAGGAGAAGATAGTCTCACATCAACTAGGTGTATCAACAAGCTATGGAGATGCCCATCAATAGATATCAATGTGAGTGAGTAGGGATTTCCATGCAACGGATGCACTAGAGCTATAAGTGTATGAAAGCTCAAAAATAAACTAAGTGGGTGTGCATCCAACTCGCTTGCTCACGAAGACCTAGGGCATTTTGAGGAAGCCCATCATTGGAATATACAAGCCAAGCTCTATAATGAAAGATTCCCGCTAGTATATGAAAGTGACAACATAGGAGACTCTCTATCATGAGGATCATGGTGCTACTTTGAAGCACAAATTTGGTAAAAGGATAGTAGCATTGCCCATTCTCGGTTTTTCTCTCATTTTTTTGTTTTTTTTGTTTTTTGGGCCTTCTCTTTTTTTATGGCCTCTTTTTCTTGTCCAGAGTCTCACCTGACTTCTGGGGGAATCATAGTCTCCATCATCCTTTCCTCACATGGGACAATGCTCTAATAATGATGATCATCACACTTTTATTTACTTACAACTCAAGAATTACAACTCGATACTAGAACAAAAATATGACTCTATGTGAATGCCTCCGGCGGTGTACCAGGATATGCGATGAATCAAGAGTGACATGTATGAAAGAATTATGAAAGGTAGCTTTGCCACAAATACGATGTCAACTACATGATCATGCAAAGCAATATGGCAATGATGAAGCGTGTCATAATAAATGGAATGGTGGAAAGTTGCATGGAAATATATCTCAGAATGGCCATGGAAATGCCATAATAGGTAGGTATGATGTCTGTTTTGAGGAAGATATATGGTGGGTTTATGGTACTGGCGAAAGTAGCGCGGTACTAGAGAGGCTAGCAATGGTGGAAGGGTGAGAGTGCGTATAATCCATGGACTCAACATTAGTCATAAAGAACTCACATACTTATTGCAAAAATCTATTAGTTATCGAAACAAAGTACTACGCGCATGCTCCTAGGGGGATAGATTGGTAGGAAAAGGCCATCGCTCGTCCCCGACTGATACGTCTCCAACGTATCTATAATTTTTTATTGTTCCATGCTATATTATATTCTGTTTTGGACATTATTGGGCTTTATTATACACTTTTATATTATTTTTTGGACTAACCTATTAACCGAAGGCCTAGCCTAGAATTGTTGTTTTTTTGCCTATTTTAGGGTTTCGCAGAAAAAGAATATCAAACGAAGTCCAAACGGAATGAAACCTTCGGGGACATGATTTTCGAAACGAACATGATCCAGAGGACTTGGACCCTATGTCAAGACATCAACCAGGAGGCCATGAGGTAGGGGCGCGCCTACCCCCCCCCCCCCAGGCGTGCCCTCCACCCTCGTGGGCCCCCTGTTGCTCCACCGACGTACTCCTTCCTCCTATATATAACTACGTACCCCAAACTACCAGATGCGGAGCCAAAACCCTAATTCCACCGCCGGAAAAGTGCTAAAAAATGAAATGAAAATCTAAAAATGCCAAAACAAACTTTCACCATCTAAATAGAATATTTAGAATAAAGTGAACATTTTCTTGGCCTAAAAATGCAATTCTGAAAAATGCATATTTTTCTAATTCAAATAAAAGAGCGATTAAGTCCAAATAAAATAATTTATTTGATTTTAATAAATTTTCCTCCAACATTTCAATTACTTTGGAGAAGTCATATTATCTCCTCTCATATATTTTACTATGAAATATTTTCGGAGAGAAAATTAATTAAAACCAAAATGATTCTTGTTTCAATATTTGAGAAAATTCAAATATGAAAACAATAAAATCCCCAACTCTCTCCATGGGTCCTTGAGTTGCTTCAAATTTTGAGGATCGCAAAACGACATGCGATAAAATATGATATGCAATATGATGTCCAATGTATAGCATTCCTAATTGAAAATTTGGGATGCTACACATAAATTGTATAGGTGCACTAGTTCGGCGAAGAGATGGTGATACAAGTGCAATATGGATGGTAGATAAAGGTTTTCGTAATCTGAAAATATAAAAACAGCAAGGTAACTAATGATAAAAGTGAGCGAAAACGGTATTGCAATGCGTTGAAACAAGGCCTAGGGTTCATACTTTCACTACTGCAAGTTCTCTCAACAATAATAACATAATTGGATCATATAACAATCCCTCAACATGCAACAAATAGTCACTCCAAATTCACTAATAGCGGAGAATAAAGGAAGAGATTATTCTAGGGTACGAAACCACCTCAAAGTTATTCTTTCTGATCGATCTATTCAAGAGTCCATAGTAAAATAACACGAAGCTATTTTTTCGTTCGATCTATCCTAGAGTTCATACTAGAATAACACCTTAAGACACAAATCAATAAAAACCCTAATGTCACCTAGATACTCCAACGTCACCTCAAGTATCCGTGGTTATGATTATACGATATGCATCACACAATCTCATATTCATCTGTTCAACCAACAAAAAGAACTTCAAAGAGTGCCCCAAAGTTTCTACCAGAGAGTCAAGACGAAAACATGTGCCCACCCCTACGCATAAGTTCACAAGGTCACAAAACTCGCAAGTTGATCACCACAACATACATCAAGTGGATCACGTGAATATCCCATTGTCACCACAAATAAGCACATGCAAGACATACATCAAGTGTTCTCAAATCCTTAAAGACTCAATCTGATAATATTACTTCAAAGGGAAAACTCAATTCATCACAAGGAGATAGAGGGGGAGAAACATCATAAGATCCAAAAATAATAGCAAAGCTCGCGGTACATCAAGATCGTGCCATATCAAAAACACGAGAGAGAGAGAGAGAGAGAGAGATCAAACACATAGTTACTGGTACATACCCTCAAACCCGAGGGTGAACTACTCCCTCCTCGTCATGGAGAGCGTCGGGATGATGAAGATGGCCACCGGAGAGAGATTCCCCCTCCGGTAGGGTGCCGGAACGGGTCTAGATTGGTTTTCGGTGGCTACAGAAGCTTGTGGCGGCGGAACTCCCGATCTAGGATATGTTCTGGAAGTTTGGGTATATATAAGAGATGTTGGCGTCGGGAACAAGTCAGGGGGTCTCCGAGGTGGCCACGAGGTAGGGGGCGCGCCCAGGGGGTAGGACACGCCCCCACCCTCATGGGTGCCTCGGGACTCTTTTGGCACATCTCCGATACTCCATGGGCTTCTTCTAGTCCAAAAATAATCTCTGTGAAATTTCAAGTCAATTGGACTCCGTTTGGTTTTCCTTTTCTAAGATACTCAAAAACAAGGAAAAACAAAAACTGGCACTGGGCTTTGGGTTAATAGGTTAGTCCCAAAAATCATATAAAATAGCATATAAATGCATATAAAACATCCAAGGTAGATAATATAATAGCATGGAACAATCAAAAATTATAGATACGTTGGAGACGTATCAAGCATCCCCAAGCTTAATTCCTACTCGTTCTCGAGTAGGTAAATGATAAAAACATAATTTTTGATGTGGAATGCTACCTAACATATTTATCCATGTAATTCTCTTTATTGTGGCAAGAATATCCAGATCAGAAAGATCCAAGACAAATGTTTAATATTGACATAAAAATAATAATACTTCAAGCATACTAACAAAGTAATCATGTCTTCTCAAAATAACATAACCAAAGAAAGCTATCCCTACAAAATCATATAGTTTGGCTATGATCTATCTCCATCACACAAAATATTTAAATCATGCACAACCCCGATGAAAAGCCAAGCAATTGTTTCATACTTTTGATGTTCTCAAACTTTTTCTATCTTCACGTAATACATGAGCGTGAGCCATGGACATAGCACTATACGTGGAATAGAATGGTGGTTGTGGAGAAGAAAAAAAGGAGAAGATAGTCTCACATCAACTAGGTGTATCAACAAGCTATGGAGATGCCCATCAATAGATATCAATGTGAGTGAGTAGGGATTTCCATGCAACAGATGCACTAGAGCTATAAGTGTATGAAAGCTCAAAAAGAAACTAAGTGGGTGTGCATCCAACTCGCTTGCTCACGAAGACCTAGGGCATTTTGAGGAAGCCCATCATTGGAATATACAAGCCAAGCTCTATAATGAAAGATTCCCACTAGTATATGAAAGTGACAACATAGGAGACTCTCTATCATGAGGATCATGGTGCTACTTTGAAGCACAAATGTGGTAAAAGGATTGTAGCATTGCCCCTTCTCGGTTTTTCTCTCATTTTTTTTGTTTTTTTGGGCCTTCTCTTTTTTATGGCCTCTTTTTCTTGTCCGGAGTCTCACCTGACTTCTGGGGGAATCATAGTCTCCATCATCCTTTCCTCACATGGGACAATGCTCTAATAATGATGATCATCACACTTTTATTTACTTACAACTCAAGAATTACAACTCGATACTAAAACAAAAATATGACTCTATGTGAATGCCTCCGGCGGTGTACCAGGATATGCGATGAATCAAGAGTGACATGTATGAAAGAATTATGAACGGTAGCTTTGCCACAAATACGATGTCAACTACATGATCATGCAAAGCAATATGGCAATGATGAAGCGTGTCATAATAAATGGAATGGTGGAAAGTTGCGTGGAAATATATCTCAGAATGGCCATGGAAATGCCATAATAGGTAGGTATGGTGGCTGTTTTGAGGAAGATATATGGTGGGTTTATGGTACTGGCGAAAGTAGCGCGGTACTAGAGAGGCTAGCAATGGTGGAAGGGTGAGAGTGCATATAATCCATGGACTCAACATTAGTCATAAAGAACTCACATACTTATTGCAAAAGTCTATTAGTTATCGAAACAAAGTACTACGCGCATGCTCCTAGGGGGATAGATTGGTAGGAAAAGGCCATCGCTCGTCCCCGACTGATACGTCTCCAACATATCTATAATTTTTGATTGTTCCATGCTATATTATATTCTGTTTTGGACATTATTGGGCTTTATTATACACTTTTATATTATTTTTTGGACTAACCTATTAACCGGAGGCTTAGCCTAGAATTGTTGTTTTTTTTGCCTATTTTAGGGTTTCGCAGAAAAAGAATATCAAACGGAGTCCAAACGGAATGAAACCTTCGGGGACATGATTTTCGGAACGAACATGATCCAGAGGACTTGGACCCTATGTCAAGACATCAACCAGGAGGCCATGAGGTAGGGGCGCGCCTACCCCCCCTCCCCCCAGGCGCGCCCTCCACCCTCGTGGGCCCCCTGTTGCTCCACCGACGTACTCCTTCCTTCTATATATAACTACGTACCCCAAACTACCAGATACGGAGCCAAAACCCTAATTCCACCGCCGTAACTTTCTGTATCCACGAGGGCTTCTACATCAACACCATAGCCCCTCTGATGAAGTGTGAGTAGTTTACCTCAGACCTACGGGTCCATGGTTATTAGCTAGATGGCTTCTTCTCTCTTTTTTGGACCTCAATACAAAGTTCTCCCCCTCTCTTGTGGAGATCTATTCAATGTAATCTTCTTTTGCGGTGTGTTTGTTGAGACCAATGAATTGTGGGTTTATGATCAAGTTTATCTATGAACAATATTTGAATCTTCTCTGAATTCTTTTATGTATGACTGGTTATCTTTGCAAGTCTCTTCGAATTATCAGTTTGGTTTGGCCTACTAGATTGATCTTTCTTGCAATGGGAGAAGTGCTTAGCTTTGGGTTGAATCTTGCGGTGTCCTTTCCCAGTGACAGTAGGGGCAGCAAGGCACGTATTGTATTGTTGCCATCGAGGATAACAAGATTGGGTTTATTTCATATTGCATGAGTTTATCCCTCTACATCATGGCATCTTGCTTAAGGCGTTACTCTATTCTCTTGAACTTAATACTCTAGATGCATGCTAGATAGCGGTCGATGTGTGGAGTAATAGTAGTAGATGTAGGCAGGAGTCGGTCTACTTGTCTCGGATGTGATGCCTATATACATGATCATACCTAGATATTCTCATAACTATGCTCAATTCTGTCAATTGCTCAACAGTAATTTGGTTACCCACCGTGAATACTTATGCTCTTGAGAGAAGCCACTAGTGAAACCTATGCCCCCGGGTCTATCTTCCATCATATTAATCTTCCAATATTTAGTTATTTCCTTTGCTATTTATTTTACTTTGCATCTTTTATTTCTCTTTATCATAAAAATACCAAAAATATTATCTTATCATATCTATCAGATCTCACTCTCGTAAGTGACCGTGTAGGGATTGACAACCCCTTATCGTGTTGGTTGCGAGGATTTATTTGTTTGTGTAGGTGCGAGGGACTCGTGTGTGGCCTCCTACGGGATTGATACCTTGGTTCTCAAAAACTGAGGGAAATACTTACGCTACTCTACTGCATCACCCTTTCCTCTTCAAGGGAAAACCAACGCAAGTGCTCAAGAGGTAGCACCGACCGCCACTCATAAGGATGACAATCAAAAAATAAATCATGCTTCGACTTCATCACATAACGGTTCACCATACGTGCATGCTACAGGAATCACAAACCTTAACAGAAGTATCTCTCAAATTCACAACTACTCAACTAGCATGACTCTAATATCACCATCTTCATATCTCAAAAGAATCATCAAGTATCAAACTTCTCATAGTATTCAATGCACTCTATATGAAAGTTTTTATTATACCCATCTTGAATGCCCATCATAGTAGGACTAATTCTATAACCCAAGCAAATTACCATGTTGTTCTAAAGACTCTCAAAATAATATAAGTGAAGCATGAGAGTTCATATATTTCTTCAAAATAAAACCATCGCCGTGCTCTAAAAAGATATAAGTGAAGCACAAGAGCAAATGACAAACTACTCCAAAAGATATGACTGAAGATCAATGAGTAGTCGAATAATTATGCAACTATGTGAAGACTCTCTAACATTTAAGAATTTCAGATCTTGGTATATTATTCAAACAGCAAGCAAAACAAAATGAAATGAAATGACGCTCCAAGCAAAACACATGTCATGTGGTGAATAAAAATATAGCTCCAAGTAAAGTTACCGATGAACGAAGACGAAAGAGGGGATGCCATCCGGGGCATCCCCAAGCTTAGGCTCTTGGTTGTCCTAGAATGTTACCTTGGGGTGCCTTGAGCATCACCAAGCTTAGGCTCTTGCCACTCATTATTCCATAGTCCGTCGAATCTTTACCCAAAACTTGAAAACTTCAAAACACACATCTCAACAGAAAATCTCATGAGCTCCGTTACTATAAGAAAATAAATCACCACTTTTGGTACTGTTGTGAACTCATTCTAAATTCATATTGGGGCAATATCTATTGTATTCCAACTTCTCTATGGTTCATACCCTCCGATACTACTCATAGATTCATCAAAATAAGCAAACAACACATAGAAAACAGAATCTGTCAAAAACAGAATCTGTCAAAAACAGAATCTGTCAAAAACAGAACAGTCTGTAGCAATCCGGAGGTTTCGAATACTTCTGTAACTCCAAAAATCCTGAGAAATTAGGAAGTCTTAGGCAATTTATTTATTAATCTACTTCAAGTTGAATTGGTATTTTATCTCTCTCTGGTAAAAAAACGAAAATTATTTTCATGAGCGCATACTTTCTGTTTTTTACAGCAAGATCAAATAACAATCACCCAAGAAGATCCTAAAGGCTTTACTTGGCACAAACACTAATTGAAACGTAAAAACACAATCATAACAGAGTATAGATGATTTATTTATTACTAAATAGAAACAAAAAGCAAGGAACAAAAATAAAATTGGTTTCCTCCCAACAAGCGCTATCGTTTAATGCCCCTAGCTAGGCATGATGATTTCAACGATGCTCACACAAAAGATAAGAATTGAAACATAAATAGAGCTTCATGAAGAATATGACTAGCACATTTAAGTCTAACCCACTTCCTATGCATAGGGATTTTGTGAGCAAACAATTTATGGGAAAAATAATCAACTAGCAAAGCAAAACAAGCATAACTTAAAGATTTTAAGCACATAGAGAGGAAACTTGATATTATTGCAATTCCTACAAGCATATATTCCTCCCTCATAATAATTTTCAGTAGCATCATGAATGAATTCAAAAACATAGAAATTTTACTACTCACCACATAAGAAAAATTATTCTCATCAATAGTGGTGGGAGCAAACTCAACAAAATAACTATCATGTGAGGCATAATCCAATTGAAAGTTAAAATTATGATGACAAGTTTCATGGATATCATTATTCTTTATAGCATATGTGTCATCACAATAATCATCATACATAGGAGGGATGCTATCATCATAATGAATTTGCATATCAAAACTTGGGAGGTTAAATATATCATATTCATGAAACATAGCATCCCCAAGCTTGGGTCAAACATTAATTGCAGCAAATAAATTCTCAAACATGTCATTCTCATCAAACATAACATCCCCAAGCTTGGCCCTTTTCATATCATAAGCATAATCACTCTCATCATTAATAGTATGGATAGCACCAATGGTATAGCAATTATCATCATCACAATGAGTAATAGGAGCAACGTCATTTGGGAGGGATACCTTTTTACCTTTGCTTCTTCGTCTTTTCTTTCTCTTCTTCACATCATGTGTGGGTTTAATCCTCTTTTCGGAGCTCGTTATTAATGAGATTGGTTGAATAGAAGGCTCCTTCTCGTTACCTAATTCATCATAAGAAATAATAGGAGGATATTGGCAAGTCTCTTCCCTTTCATTAGTATTCTCTTCATCTTCTATTTGTTTTATTGTCATTATGTAATTAGCAATGTAAGGATATTCAATGCAATTCACCGCACAATACATATAAATTTCCTCTATATCAAAATCAAGAACTTTATCAAGGGCAAATTCTGGAATATCCTTAGTTATATGGTTCATTTATTCATAACCCAGAAGCAAACTAAGTTCATTATGATGCGCAAGGGAAATCAAGTCATCACAATTTTTGGACATGTTTCAATCATGAAACAATTTTCATTGGATATTTAAATGACCATGTTCATTGCAAAGTTCACAAGGATGGCTAAGAACATTTAAATTTTTAGCACAAACATCTAGCCTTTCTTGCAACCATTTAGTTTATAAATACTTATGCCTCTTGCAAAATCTATCTTCCCTATTTGGTGTGTACTTGCAAACCCTATGCACTCCACAAAAATTGACATGCTTATAAGAGACATTTTCATCATGATTAGTGCAATCATCATTAGTACTATGGATATTCAAAGAGTTCGTACTAACAACATTGCAATCATGCTCATCATCCAAAGATTTAGTGCCAAACAATTCAATACATTCTTCTTCTAGCATTTTGGCACAATTATCGGAATCCTTATTTTCACGAAAGATATTGAAAAGATGAAGCATATGAGGCACCCTCAATTCCGTTTTTTTGTATTTTTCTTTTATAGACTAAACTAGTGGTAAAACAAGAAACAAAAAGATTTGATTGCAAGATCTAAAGATATACCTTCAAGCGCTAACCTCCTCGGAAACGGTGCCAGAAAAGAGCTTGATGTCTACTACACAACCTTGTTCTTGTAGACGTTGTTGGGCCTCCAAGTGAAGAGGTTTGTAGGACAGTACCAAATTTCCCTCAAGTGGATGACCTAAGGTTTATCAATCTATGGGAGGCATAGGATGAAGATGGTCTCTCTCAAACAACCCTGCAACCAAATAACAAAGAGTCTCTTGTGTCCCCGACACACCCAATACAATGATAAATTGTATAGGTGCACCAGTTCGGCGAAGATATGGTGATACAAGTGTAATATGGATGGTAGATAAAGGTTTTTGTAATCTAAAAATATAAGAACAGCAAGGTAACTAATGATAAAAGTGAGCAAAAACGGTATTGCAATGCGTTGAATCAAGGCCTAGGGTTCATACTTTCACTAGTGCAAGTTCTGTCAACAATAATAACATAATTGGATCATATAACAATCCCTCAACATGCAACAGAGAGTCACTCCAAAGTCACTAATAGAGGAGAACAAACGAAGAGATTATTGTATGGTACGAAACCACCTCAAAGTTATTCTTTCTGATCGATCTATACAAGAGTCCGTAGTAAAATAACACGAAGCTATTCTTTCCGTTCGATCTATCCTAGAGTTCGTACTAGAATAACACCTTAAGACACAAATCAATCAAAACCCTAATGTCACCTAGATACTCCAATGTCACCTCAAGTATCCGTGGGTATGATTATACGATATGCATCACACATTCTCAGATTCATCTATTCAACCAACACAAAGAACTTCAAAGAGTTCCCCAAAGTTTCTACCGGAGAGTCAAGACGAAAACGTGTGCCAACTCCTATGCATAAGTTCACAAGGTCACAGAACTCGCAAGTTGAGAACCAAAACATACATCAAGTGGATCACATGAATATCCCATTATCACCACAGATAAGCACATGCAAGACATACATCAAGTGTTCTCAAATCCTTAAAGACTCAATCCGATAAGATTACTTAAAAGGGAAAAATCAATTCATCACAAGGAGATAGAGGGGGAGAAACATCATAAGATCCAACTATAATAGAAAAGCTCGTGATACATCAATATCATGCTATATCAAGAACATGAGAGAGAGAGAGAGAGAGAGATCAAACACATAGTTACTGGTACATATCCTCAGCCCCAAGGGTGAACTACTCCCTCCTCGTCATGGAGAGCGCCGGGATGATGAAGATGGCCATCGGAGAGGGATTCGCCCCTCCAGCAGGGTGCCAGAACGGGTCTAGATTGGTTTTCGGTGGCTACAGAGGCTTGCGGCGGCAGAACTCCCAATCTAGGTTATGTTCTGGAAGTTTGGGTATATATAAGAGATGTTGGCGTCGGGAACAAGTCAGGAGGGTCTCCGAGGCAGCCATGAGGTAGGGGGCGCGCCCCCACCCTCGTGGGTGCCTCAAGACTCTTCTGGCCCATCTCCGATACTTTGTGGGCTTCTTCTGGTCCAAAAATAATCTTCGTGAAATTTCAGGTCAATTGGACTCCGTTTGGTTTTCCTTTTCTGCGATACTCAAAAACAAGGAAAAAACAGAAACTGGCACTAGGTTTTGGGTTAATAGGTGAGTCCCCAAAATCATATAAAATAGCATATAAAGCATCCAAGGTTGATAATATAATAGCATGGAACAATCAAAAATTATAGATATGTTGGAGACGTATCACCAACCCACTTCCGCAGGGTGATCCTTGACCCAAAGTTGGAGTGCAAGCCTATGCCTCCAGACTTCACGAATACTTCCCTGCCCCTCGGGAGTTCAAGCTAAAGACGAACACCGACTTCGCATGGAGGGTCACAGTCTAGGTGATGAGAAGGTCACCCTTAATCAAGGTTCGACCCCCTTCGCCACTGTTCACCAGATCAGGATCGGCTACATGGTCACCTTCAAGATGTTGACTCCCGACACCCTGAAGGTAAAATCTTAAACAACAACGACGTTGAGGTTGTCACCAAGTGCAAGAAGCGATGATGGCTTTTTTGTGAACGTCTAGAGAGCTCTCCGTTGTCTGATTGGGAGTATTGGTTTGGTTTTAAGACAATGTCGTGCTGATTTGGTTTAAAACTGCTTGTTCTTAGGCTATCTATGTGTGTCTCTATTTTGTTTTGCCTGCTCTAGTGTGCTGGTACATGATACGTCTCCAACGTATCTACTAATTTTTGATTGTTTCATGCTACTATCATACCACTGTTACATATTTTTTGAAAAAACTCACGAAGCCGAAATGACCTAAAAATTTACATGGATTTTTTATAGAATATATCTGGATCTATGGCGCAAGAATCAACGAAAGACGAGGCCCGTGGGCCTCACATGCTACTGTTGGAAATATGCCCTAGAGGTAATAATAAAATAGTTATTATTATATTTCCTTGTTCAAAATAATTGTATATTGTTCATGCTGTAATTGTATTAACCGGAAACCATAATACATGTGTGAATACATAGATCACAACATGTCCCTAGTGAGCCTCTAGTTGACTAGCTTGTTGATCAATAGATGGTTGTGGTTTCCTGACCATGGACATTGGATGTCGTTGATAACGGGATCACATCATTAGGAGAATGATGTGATGGACAAGACCCAATCCTAAGCAGAGCACAAGATCGTGTAGTTCATTTGCTAGAGCTTTTTAATGTCAAGTATCATTTCCTTAGACCATGAGATTATGCAACTCTCGGATACCGTCAGTGTTCTTTGGGTGTATCAAACTGAAAGGATCGAGAAGAGGTGTCTAGAGGGGGGGTGATTAGACACTAAGTGCCAAAAGTTGCAGTTTTTAATTTCTTTAAGTTGAAGTGGAGTTTTGTCGTAAGTTTAACAAACACAATACATATCAAGCAAGCATGCAAAGAGTATATGAGCAGCGGAAAGTAAAGCATGCAACTTGCAAGAATGTAATGGGAAAGGTTTGGAGGATTCAAACACAATAGGAGACACGGATGTTTTTGTCATGGTTTCGATAGGTGGTGCTATCGTACATCCACGTTGATGGAGACTTCAACCCACGAAGGGTAACGGCTGTGCGAGTCCACGGAGGGCTCCACCCACGAAGGGTCCACCAAGAAGTAACCTTGTCTATCCCACCATGGTCGTCGCCTAGGAAGGACTTGCCTCACTAGCGGTAGATCTTCACAAAATAGGCGATCTCCTTGCCCTTACAAACTCCTTGGTTCAACTCCACAATCTTGTCGGAGGCTCCCAAGTGACACTTAGCCAATCTAGGAGACACCACTCTCCAAGAAGTAACAAATGGTGTGTTGATGATGAACTCCTTGCTCTTGTGCTTCAAATGATAGTCTCCCCAACACTAAACTCTCTCTCATAGGATATGGATTTGGTGGAAAGAAGATTGGAGTGGAAAGCAACTTGGGGAAGGCTAGAGATCAAGATTCATATGGTAGGAATGGAATATCTTGGCCTCAACACACGTGTAGGTGGTTCTCTCTCAGAAAAAGTAAGTTGGAAGTGTAGGTTCGTTCTGATGCCTCTCTCCACGAATGAGTAGGAGGTGGAGGGGTATATATAGCCTCCACAAAAAATCTAACCGTTACACAAAACTTGCCAATCTCGGTGGGACCGAATTGATAAACTCGGTCGGACCGATTCAGCAAATCTAGTGACCGTTAGGATTTTCGGTGGGACCGACATGAAACTCGGTAGGACCGATATGGTTATGGTTAGGGCATAACGTAATCTCGGTGAGACCAATTACACAAACTCGGTGAGACCGATTTTGGTAATAAGCTAACCAGAGAGTTGGTCAGGTAAACTCGGTGGGACCGATGCGCTCATTTCGGTGAGACCGAAATGTTACGAAAAGGAAACCGAGAGTTTACATTGCAATCTCGGTGGGACCGATCGCTCATCTCGGTGGGACCAAAACGTTACGGAGGGAAACAGAGAGATTACAATCCCATCTCGGTGAGACCGAGATCCCTACGGTGAGACCGATTTGCCTGGGGTTTGTGGCAATGGCTATGACATCTGAACTCGGTGGCGCCCAATAGAAAGAATTGGTGGGGCCGAGTTTGACTTTTGGTTTAGGTCATATGTGGATGTGAGAAAGTGGTTGAGGGCTTTGGAGCATATTACCAAGCACTTTGAGCAGGAGCCTCATTAAGCAACACCTCATCCCTCCTTGATAGTATTGGCTTTTCCTATAGACTCAATGTGATCTTGAATCACTAAAATAGAAAATGTAGAGTCTTGATCTTGGAGCTTGAGCCAATCCTTTTGTCCTTAGCATCTTGAAGGGGTTCCACATCCTCTAGTTCATGCCACTTCATTGTTGAACTTATCTAAAACATACTAGGTAAAAGTGTTAGTCCAACAAGAGATATGTTGACATTAATTACCAAAACCAACTAGGGAGCACTTGTGCTTTCAATCTCCCCCTTTTTGGTAATTGATGACAACATACATCAAAACTTTAGATAAAGATATAGAGAATAGTAAGTAAAGCTTTGGAAAGACATGTAACATGCATAGGCTCCCCCTACATGTATGCAATCATGTGAATATGGAATATAGGAGCATGTGAATGCATAAACATGACAGAGTAAGCAATGTGTTACATGTATCATGGCTATATGCATCAGAGCAAATGATGTGAATATGAGAAATGTACCTTCATGCTCATGAGTCCTTCTTGCAAACAGTATGTACATCAGCAAGAATTTCTCATACACATGACTGTGATGCATATACTTACCTTGTGGTCTTGATTTGGCTTAGGATGGGATGAACCTGCGTAAACAAGGTTAGATAACACAGATACACCTACTAGCCAGAGCAAGCAAAAGAAACCACAAGAGTACCAAGACTGGGATGACATGTAGAGTGAGTACTAAGTATCACATTGGATATAGACATGTCCCCAAAGGTAAAGATGTGCAATAAATTCAAGGATTTCCTTCCCTTAGATGTCTTGCTCCCCCTGAATCTAGCATGGGATACTGGGAGAAGATAGGGAACAGAAAATCAGAGCAAAATCAGAGCTCAAAGGAAATAAACAGAGCTAATGCAAACGAGCAAATACGAACATGTCTTTCCCCTCTTGAAGACATGTGACTTCTCTCCTCTTGAACACCAAGCATCTGGGGTCCTTGATGATTACTCTTTCTTCCCTTGAGTATTCTCTCCCCTATAGATATGATTAAGCTTTGATGTGATCTCTCTCTCCCCCTTTGACATCAATTTCCAAGAAGGGTTCTTCTGGATTTTTGTCATGATGGGTTTGGTCCTTGAGTCACAGAACAAAGCAGCAAGTTAAATGGGATGCCGGTCGAGGACAGGATTCATTGAGTGGAGCTGGATCAAAAGAATGCAGAAACAAGTGGCAAGATGTCTTTCCTATAGTGAAATCGGTGACACCAAGTTGTATGGTTCGGTTGTACCGAGAGGATTCAGTTGGACCGAAAGCATCAGACCGGTGAGACCGAGTTCATCGCAGAGAAAACACTTCTCACCTCAGCTCACTAGACAAGTAAGATCTCACAAGGATTTGCAAGGAATTAACTGAAAGATTTGCAATGAATTGGATGCAAGGAATGCAGAACAGAAAATAAAATAGAAGAAACTAAAAAGGAGTCTAGATGAAGTTTTTTTGAAGAGGGAAACAAATATGCATGAGACAAATGCAAGAGCACAGAAAAGAACACAAGAGAACTTCATCTAGAATTGGTCAACGACAAAGTCACCTATGTTAGAGTATATTGGCTTAGGAGTCAAGTGAGATCACTTGATCATAGGTCATACTCATCGTTTAAGCACAAGTGGGGTTACCACTTTTACATAAAGCGTTGTTGTGTTCACACCATTAGAGTTTCTTTAGCTCAATTCTTAGAGTAAAGCTCCCCCTAGATGTGAGATCCCCCTAAGAGGGATGAACTAAACTTGGGTTTTGTTGATGATGACTTCATGTATGTGTTGAAGATGTGGATGCTCAATGTTGATGTAGATCATTTGGAGCAATCCTTTAGAGTGAGTTGCACTTTCAATACCTACACGGGTTATTCCCACAAGGAACAAACAAGGATGTCCATAGACATAGAGTGATGCACAAACAAGATGATGTCTATGAAAGCATTAGGTTACCTTGTCCCTTGTCTTACCAACAAGAGGGTTTGTGACTCCTTGAACTAGTGCAAGATGTGGAGGTTGATTGCACTTGTTCTTGCCAAAATGATAAGAGTGAAGTATGTTGGCGGAGTCACCCTCAAGAACTCTCTAGTTTTTCTTCTTCTTCTGGATCCACATCATCTTGATGGGAATCCTTGGAGTTGTAGTCGTACTTGATGAAGTAGAACTTGATGTAGTCTTGGGAACCCACTTGACCAAGGCCTTGGGTGCTTCTTCAAATGCATCAATTTTCTCTTGAAGCTTATCCTTGCCTTTTTGCTCATGGTCTTGTGGTGGAAGATCATCTTAAGCTTGTGTCCCTTTGAAGGAAGTAGGATCATACTTCTTTTGTTGAGGAACAAACTTCGTCTTGGGGTATTGATCTTCTTCCCACTCAACTCCATTGGCATTGAACTTTCGTTCAAAACCAACACCTTGATTCTTCCAGTGTCTTCCTTGCTTGTGTATAATTTCCTCAAATTGCTTACTCCCGGCAAGGCTCTTGTAAACACCTTTCTCTATAATTCCCTTCAATAAGCTATTTTCTTGCTCAAGTGTAACTTGGCTAAGAGAATCATTAGTGGAACCAAGAGAACTACTAGAAGCAACAACATTAGATTTAGAATGGTTATTGTTACTACTAGAGGAAGAGTCTTTCTTGTTCTTGTTACTAGACTTGACTTGAGGCATGTAGGTGGATAAGAGTAAACACTTGGCAATGTAAGAAGAACTTTTCTTGCGAATATCATCATTGATTTCCTTTAAGAACTCATGCTCTTGCTCAAGGTTGAGCTTTTCAAAATGTAATTTCTCATGAGTCCTGAAAAGTTCTCAATGATCTCCTAAGATAGTTTCATGAGCTAACTTAAGAGTGCTTAGTTCTTTAGTTAGAAACTCAATCTTCTCCTTATCATTGTCATTCGTTTTATCTTGATTAGCATGATTAATTGACGTTTCATCATAGTATTCATCACTAGAGTTGTCAACAAGTAAATCATCATCACCTAACAAGTCATCTTCATCACTATTGAAATCAACATACTCGGGGTGTGATACCTTTGGGCCTTTATCCATGAAGCATCTTCCAAGTCCTTCATTTGGTGAATCAAATATGGCGTAGGAGTTGGTTGACACAAGTGCTAGACTGGCAACACCTTCATCTTGAGTATATTTGGAGTCGAAGTGATAGCTTCTCTCAGAGTGATTGTCGGAGTAGGAGCCGGATACCCATTCACCAACATGAGCTTGATGTCTTCGTTTTGTGTAGCTCCTTGATGACTTGTCCTTCCTTTCCGAATCATTGCTTCTCCGTGATGTTCTTCCTTCATAACGATCATCTCTACTCCTTCTCTCTCTTGATGGTGATTCTTCTCTTCTACTTCTTCTTTTTGGAGAATCTTCTATTCTCTTGTAGGGTGTCGTACACTCATTGGAATAGTGTTCGGGTCTTCCACAATTGTAGCAATTTTTCTCTCGACTAGAAGATCTTTTGTCATTGTAGGACCTTGACTTGGAACTTCTCTCTTTGCTTCTACTCTTGTAGAACTTGTTGAAGTTCTTCACCATTAGGCTCAATTCTTCATTGAAGGTTTGTTTCTCACTTGATGATGTGGGAGTTTCACATGAGGCTTTGTAAGCACCACTTGACTTGTTATGGAGCTCCTCCTTATCCTTGACCAAGAATGTAATGGGAAGGGTTTGCAGGATTCAAACGCAATAGGAGACACAGATTTTTTTGTCGTGGTTCTGATAGGTGGTGCTATCGTACATCCACGTTGATGGAGACTTCAACCCACGAAGGGTAACGGCTCCGCGAGTCCACGGAGGGCTCCACCCACGAAGGGTCTACGAAGAAGCAACCTTGTATATCCCACCATGGCCGTCGCGCACGAAGGACTTGCCTCACTAGCGGTAGATCTTCACGAAGTAGGCGATCTCCTTGCCCTTACAAAATCCTTGGTTCAACTCCACAATCTTGTCGGAGGCTCCCAAGTGACACCTAGCCAATCTAGGAGACACCACTCTCCAATAAGTAACAAATGGTGTGTTGATGATGAACTCCTTGCTCTTGTGCTTCAAATGATAGTCTCCCCAACACTCAACTCTCTCTCACAGGATATGGATTTGGTGGAAAGAAGATTTGAGTGGAAAGCAACTTGGGGAAGGCTAGAGATCAAGATTCATATGGTAGGAATGGAATATCTTGGCCTCAACACAAGTGTAGGTGGTTCTGTCTCAGAAAAAGTAAGTTGGAAGTGTAGGTTTGTTCTGATGGCTCTCTCCACGAATGAAGACGAGGTGGAGGGGTATATATAGCCTCCACACAAAATCTAACCATTACACGCAACTTCCCAATCTCAGTGGGACCGAATTGATAAACTCGGTCGGACCGATTCAGCAAATCTAGTGACCGTTAGGATTTTCGGTGGGACCGACGTGCAACTCGGTAGGACCGATATGGTTATGGTTAGGGCATAACGTAATCTCGGTGAGACCGATTACACAAACTCGGTGAGACCAATTTTGGTAATAAGCTAACCAGAGAGTTGGTTAGGTAAACTCGGTGGGACCGATGCGCTCATTTCTGTGAGACCGAAATGTTACGAAAAGGAAATAGAGAGTTTACATTGCAATCTTGGTGGGACCGATCGCTCATCTCGGTGGGACCAAAACGTTACAAAGGGAAACAGAGAGATTACAATCCCATCTCGGTGAGACCGAGATCCCAATCGGTGAGACCGATTTGCCTAGGGTTTGTGGTAGTGGCTATGACATCTGAACTCGGTGGCGCCGAATAGAAAGAATGGTGGGGCCGAGTTTGACTTTTGGTTTAGGTCAAATGTGGATGTGAAAAAGTAGTTGAGGGCTTTGGAGCATATTACCAAGCACTTTGAGCAAGAGCCTCATTAAGCAACACCTCATCTGTCCTTGATAGTATTGGCTTTTCCTATAGACTCAATGTGATCTTGGATCACTAAAATAGAAAATGTAGAGTCTTGAGCTTGGAGCTTGAGCCAATCCTTTTGTCCTTAGCATCTTGAAGGGGTTCCACATCCTCTAGTCCATGCCACTTCATTGTTGAACTTATCTGAAACATACTAGGTAAAAGTGTTAGTCCAACAAGAGATATGTTGACAGTAATTACCAAAACCACCTAGGGAGCACTTGTGCTTTCACAAACGTCACAACATAACTAGGTGGTTATAAAGGTGCTCTACAGGTATCTCTGAAAGTGTCTGTTGGGTTGGCACGAATTGAGACTGGGATTTGTCACTCCGTATGACGGAGAGGTATATCTGGGCCCACTCGGTAATGCATCATCATAATGAGCTCAATGTGACTAAGGAGTTAGCCACGAGATCATGCATTATGGAATGAGTAAAGAGACTTGCCAGTAACGAGATTGAACGAGGTATGGGGATACCGACGATCGAATCTCAGGCAAGTAACATACTAATGGAAAAAGGGAATTGTATACGGGATTGATTGAATCCCCGACATCGTGGTTCATCCGATGAGATCATCGTGGAACATGTGGGAGCCAACATGGGTATCCAGATCCCATTGTTGGTTATTGGCCAGAGAGATGTCTCGGTCATGTCTGCATGGTTCCCGAACCTGTAGGGTCTACACACTTAAGGTTCGGTGACGCTAGAGTTGTTATGGGAAATTGTATGTGGTTACTGAAGGTTGTTCGGAGTCCCGGATGAGATCCCGGACGCCACGAGGAGTTCCGGAATGGTCTGGAGGTGAAGATTTATATATCGGAAGTCCAGTTTCAGTTGCCAGAATGGTTTCTGGGTTATCAGAATTGTATTGGGACCACCGAAAGGTGTCCGAGGGTCCGTCGGGTGGGGCCACCTTCCCCAGAGGACTTAATGGGCTGAATATGGGAGGGAACCATCCCCCTAGTGGGCTGGTGCACCCCCCAAGGGCCCAAGGCGCCTAGGGTTGGAAACCCTAGGGGGAGGGGGCGCCTCCCACCTGCTTGGGGGGGGCAAGTTTCCCCTTCCTGGCCACCTCTCCCCCCCCCCCCGCACCCTCTAGAAGCATCTAGGGGCAGCCCCTCTTCCCTCCCCTATAAATAGTGGGGGTGGGAGGGCAGCTGACCCCCTTCCCTTGGCGCAGCCCTCCCCTCCTCCAACACCTCCTCCTCCATAGTGCTTGGCGAAGCCCTGCCGAAGAACCGCAAGCTCCACCACCACACTGTCGTGCTGCCGGAGCTCCCCCTCAACTTATCCTCCCCCTTGCTGGATCAAGAAGGAGGAGATGTCCCTGGGCTGTAAGTATGTTGAACGTGGAGGCGTCGTCCGTTTGGCGCTTGGATCGGATCTTCTGCGATTTGAATCGCCGCGAGTACGACTCCATCAACCGCGTTCTTGTAATGCTTCCACTTAGCGATCTTCAAGGGTGTGAAGATGCTCTCCCTCTCTTTGCTAGTATCTCCTAGATTGATCTTGGTGAGACGTAGGAATTTTTTTGAATTATTACTACGTTCCTCAAACAGTGTCATCATGAGCTAGGTCTATGCGTAGATTCTATGCACGAGTAGAACACAAGTAGTTGTGGGTGATGATTTGTTTAATTTGCTTACAGTTACTAGTATTATCTTGGTTCGGCGGCATTGTGAGATGAAGCAGCCCGGACCGTCCTTACATGTACGCTTACGTGAGACAGGTTCCACCGATTGACATGCACTTGTTGCATAAGGTAGCTAGCGGGTGTCTGTCTCTCCCACTTTAGTCAGATCGGATTCGATGAAGAGGGTCCTTATGAAGGGTAAATAGCAATTGGCATATCACCGTTTTGGCTTTTGCGTAGGTAAGAAACGTTCTTGCTAGAAACCCATAGCAGTCGGAGGACGTCTAACTTGTTTTTGCAGGGTATGCTATGTGATTTGATATGGCCAAAAGGATGTGATGAATTATATATGTGATGTATGAGATTGATCATGTTCTTGTAATAGGAATCATGACTTGCATGTCAATGAGTATGACAACCGGCAGGAACCATAGGAGTTGTCTCAATTTATTGTATGACTTGCGTGTCAATGAAAATGCCATGTAATTACTTTACTTTATTGCTAACCGTTAGCCATAGTAGTAGAAGTAATAGTTGGCAAGACAACTTCATGAAGACACGATGATGGAGATCATGATGATGGATATCATGGTGTCATGCCGGTGACGAAGGTGATCATGTCGCGCCCCGAAGATGGAGATCAAAGGCGCAAGATGATATTGGCCATATCATGTCACTTAATGATTTGCATGTGATGTTTGTCATGTTTACATCTTATTTGCTTAGAATGACGGTAGCATAAATAAGATTATCCCTCACTAAAATTTAAAGAGATGTGTTCCCCCTAACTATGCACCGTTGCGAAGGTTCGTTGTTTCGAAGCACCACATGATGATCGGGTGTGATAGATTCTAACGTTCGCATACAATGGGTGTAAGGCAGATTTACACATGCGAAACACTTAGGTTGACTTGATGAGCCTAGCATGTACAGACATGGCCTCAGAACATGAGAGACCGAAAGGTCGAACATGAGTCGTATAGTAGATGCGATCAACATGGAGATGTTCGCCGTTGATGACTAGTCTGTCTCATGCGATGATCGGACACAGCCTAGTCAATTCGGATCATGTATCACTTAGATGACTAGAGGGATGTCTATCTGAGTGGGAGTTCATTAAATAATTTGATTAGATGAACTTAATTATCATGAACTTAGTCTAAAAATATCTTTACAATATGTCTTGTAGATCAAATGGCCCATGCTAATGTTGCCCTCATCTTCAACGCGTTCCTAGAGAAAACCAAGCTGAAAGACAATGGTAGCAACTATACGAACTAGGTCCGTAACTTGAGGATCATCCTCATAGCTGCCAAGAAAGCATATGGCCTTGAAGCACCGCTAGGTGACGCACCCATTTTCCTAGCAACTCAAGACGTTATGAACGCCTGACAGTCGCGTAGTGATGATTACTCCCTGGTTCAGTGCAGCATGATTTACAGCTTAGAATCGGGGCTCCAAAAGCATTTTGAGCAACACGGAGCTCCAATCGGGGCTCCAAGTGCGGCATGACAGTCGCGTAGTGATGTCCCAAGAGCTGAAAATGGTTTTCCAAGCTCATGCCTGGATCGAGAGATATGAAGTATCCGACAAGTTCTACAGTTGTAAGATGGATGAAAATAGTCATGTCAGCGAGCATATACTCAAAATATCTGGGTTGCACAACCGCTTGCCTCAGCTGGGAGTTAATCTTCCAGATGACTCGGTCATTGACAGGATCCTCCAGTCGCTTCCCCCTAGCTACAAGAGCTTTGTGATGAACTACAATATGCAAGGGATGGAGAAGTCCATTCCTGAGTTATATTCAATGCTGAAATCAGCGGAGGTGGAGATCAAAAAGGAACATCAGGTGTTGATGGTGAATAAGACCACTAGTTTCAAGAAAGGCAAGGGTAAAAAGAACTTCAAGAAGGACGGCAAGGGAGTTGTCGTGCCTGGTAAGTCAGTTGTCGTGAAGAAGCCAAAGAATGGACCCAAGGCTGAGACTCGGTGCTTTTATTACAAGGGAAATGGTCACTAGAAACGGAACTGCCCCAAGTACTTAGCGGATAAGAAGGCCGGCAACGCCAAAGGTATATGTGCTATACATGTTATTGATGTGTACCTTACCAGCGCTCGTAGTAGCTCCTGGGTATTTGATACCAGTGCGGTTGCTCATATTTATAACTCAAAACAGGAGTTGTGGAATAAGCAGAGACTGGCGAAGGACGAGGTGACGATGCGCGTTGGGAATGGTTCAAAGGTCGATGTGATCACCGTCGGCACGCTACCTCTACATCTACCTTCGGGGTTAGTTTTAAACCTCAATAATTGTTATTTAGTGCCAACTTTGAGCATGAATATTGTATCTGTATCTCGTTTAATGCGAGATGGCTACTCATTTAAATCTGAGAATAATTGTTGTTCTATTTATATGAGAGATATGTTTTATGGTCATGCCCCGCTGGTCAATGGTTTATTTTTATTGAATCTCGAACGTGATGTTACACATATTCATAGTGTGAATGCCAAAAGATGTAAGGTTGATAATGATAGTCCCACATACTTGTGGCACTGCCGCCTTGGTCACATTGGCATCGAACGCATGAAGAAACTCCATGTAGATGGACTTTTGGAGTGTCTTGATTATGAATCATTTGACACGTGTGAACCATGCCTCATGGGCAAAATGACCAAGACTCTGTTCTCCGGAACAATGGAGCAAGCAACCAACTTGTTGGAAATCATACATACTGATGTGTGCGGTCCAATGAGCGTTGATGCTCGCGGTGGCTATCGTTATGTTCTCACCCTCGCTGATGACTTAAGTAGATATGGGTACGTCTACTTAAAGAAACACAAGTCCGAGACCTTTCAAAAGTTCAAGGAATTTCATAGCGAGGTAGAGAATCAACGTGACAGAAAAATAAAGTTCTTACAGTCAGATCGTGGAGGAGAATACTTGAGTCACGAGTTTGGCATGCACTTAAGGAAATGTGGAATTGTTTCACAACTCACACCGCCTGGAACACCTCAGCGTAATGGTGTGTCCGAACATTGTAATCGCACTCTATGTCTCTTTCCGATCTATCACTATCATTTTGGGGTTATGCTTTAGAGACCGCCACATTAACTTTAAATAGGTCTTCGTCGAAATCCGTTGAGATGACACTGTATGAATTATGGTTTGGGAAGAAACCTAAGCTGTCGTTTCTAAAAGTTTGGGGATGTGATGCTTATGTCAAGAAACTTCAACCTGCAAAGCTCAAACCCAAATCAGAAAATGTGTCTTCATAGGATACCCTAAGGAAACTATTGGGTATACCTTCTACCTCTCCGAAGTCAAGATCTTTGTTGCCAAGAATGGATCCTTTCTGGAGAAAGAGTTTCTCTCAAAATAAGTAAGTGGGAGGAAAGTAGAACTTGATCAGGTACTCCCTCTTGAGCCGGAGAGTAGCACAACTTAGGAAGATGTTTCTGTGGTGCCTGCACCAACTAGAGAGGAACTTAAAGATGATGATCATGAAACTTTGGATAAAGTTGCTACTGAACTTTGTAGGTCCACAAGGAGACGTTCCGCACCAGAGTGGCACGGCAACCCTGTCCTGGATATCATGTTGTTAGACAACGGTGAACCTTCGAACTATGAAGAATTGATGGCGGGCCCAGATTCCAACAAATGGCTTGAAGCCATGAAATCCAAGATAGGATCCTATTGGGAAACGCAATATTTCAAAATTTTCCTATGATCACGCAAGATCTATCTAGGAGATGCATAGCAAAGACAAGGGAATAGTATGTGTACATACCCTCGTAGACCGAAAGCGGAAGCATTAGGAAACGCGGTTGATGTAGTCGAACGTTTTCGCGATCCAACCGATCAACTACCGAACGCACGACACCTCTACGATCTGCACACGTTCAACTCGGTGACATCCCTTGCATATTATAGTTCATCACAAAGCTCTTGTAGCTTGGTGACAGTGATTGAAGAACTCTGTCAATGACACTATCAACAGGAAGATTAACTCCTAGTTGAGTCAAGTGGTTGTGGTACCCAGACATTCTGAGTATATGTTCACTGATAGAACTATTCTCCTCCATCTCGCAGCTGTAGTACTTATTAGAGACTTCATATCTCTCAATCCGGGCATTTGCTTGAAATATTAACTTCAACTCCTGGAACATCTCATATGCTCTATGACGTTCAAAACGCCATTGAAGTCCCGGTTCTAAGCCATAAAGCATGCCACACTGAACTATCGAGTAGTCATCAGCTTTGCTCTGCCAAACGTTCTTAACGTTGTTAGCAGCATCTGCATTAGGCTTGTCACCCAGCAGTGCTTCCAGGACGTAATTCTTCTGTGCAGCAATAAGAATAATCCTCAAGTTACGGACCCAGTCCGTGTAATTGCTACCATCATCTTTCAACTTAGCTTTCTCTAGGAACGCATTAAAATTCAATGGAACAACAACACGGGCCATATATCTACAATAACATAGACATGCAAAATACTATCATGTACTAAATTCATGATAAATTAAAGTTCAATTAATCATATTACTTAAGAACTCCCACTTAGATAGGCATCCCTCTAATCATCTAAGTGATCACATCATCCATATCAACTAAACCATGTCCGATCATCACGTGAGATGGAGTAGTTTTCAATGGTGAACATCACTATGTTGATCATATCTACTATATGATTCATGCTCGACCTTTCGGTCTCAGTGTTCCGAGGCCATATCTGCATATGCTAGGCTCGTCAAGTTTAACCCGAGTATTCTGCTTGTGCAAAACTGGCTTGCACCCGTTGTATGTGAACGTAGAGCTTATCACACCCGATCATCACGTGGTGTCTCGGCACGACGAACTGTAGCAACGGTGCATACTCAGGGAGAACACTTATACCTTGAAATTTAGTGAGAGATAATCATATAATGCTACTGCCGTACTATGCAAAATAAGATGCATAAAAGATAAACATCACATGCAATCAAATAAGTGATATGATATGGCCATCATCATCTTGCCTTTTGATCTCCATCTCCAAAGCACCATCATGATCACCATCGTCACCGGCTTCACACCTTGATCTCCATCAAAGCATCATTGTCGTCTCGCCAACTATTGCTTCTACGACTATCGCTACCGCTTAGTGATAAAGTAAAGCAATTACATGGCGATTGCATTTCATACAATAAAGCGACAACCATATGGCTCCTGCCAGTTGCCGATAACAGTGTTACAAAACATGATCATCTCATACAACAATTTATATAATCACGTCTTGACCATATCACATCACAATATATCCTGCAAACACAAGTTAGACGTCCTCTACTTTGTTGTTGCAAGTTTTACGTGGCTGCTACGGACTTCTAGCAAGAACCGTTCTTACCTACGCATCAAAACCACAGCGTAGTATTGTGCTTGCTTTTTGATCTTCAGAAAGAACCCTGTTCATTGAAACCGATTCAACTAAAGTTAGAGAAACAGACACCCACTAGCCACTTGTGTGCGAAGCACATCGGTAGAACCAGTCTCATGTAAGCATACGCGTATTGTCGGCCTGAGCCACTTCATCCAACAATACCGTTGAATCAAGAATCAACTATTGACGGCTAGCAATATGTATATACCCACGCCCACAACTCCTTTGTGTTCTACTCGTGCATATAACATCTACGCATAGACCTGGCTCGGATGCCACTATTGGGGGATGCAGTATTTCAAAATTTTCCTACGATCACGCAAGATCTATCTAGGAGATGCATAGCAACGAGAAGGGAAGAGTATGTCTACGTAGCCTCGTAGACCGAAAGCAGAAGCGTTATGAAACGCGGTTGATGTAGTCGAATGTATTCGCGATCCAACCGATCAACTACCGAAAGCACGACACCTCTATGATCTGCACACATTCAGCTCAGTGACATCCCTCACACTCTTGATCCAGCTGAGGCCGAGGGAGAGTTTCGTCAGCACGATGGCGTGATGACAGTGATGATGAAGTTACCGACGCAGGGCTTTGCCTAAGCACTACAACGATATGACCGAGGTGGAATTCTATGGAGGGGGGCACCGCACACGGCTAAACAATCAACTTGTGTGTCTATGGGGTGCCCCCCTCCCCCGTATATAAAGGGGTGGAGGAGGGGGGCGGCCGGCCACCTTGGGCGCGCCCTACTAGGAGTAGGATTCCCCCCTTTCCTAGTCCTACTAGGAGGGGGAAGGAAGGGAGAGAGGGGAGGAAGCAAAGGGGGGCCGGCCCCCTCCCAATTTGGATTGGGCTTGGGGGGTGCCCCTCCTCTTGGCCTTCTCCTGTCTCTTCCACTAAAGCCCATGTAGGCCCATTAAGCCCCCGGGGGGTTCCGGTAACCTCCCAGTACTCCGGTAAATGCCCGAACTCATCTGAAACCATTCCGGTGTCCAAACATAACCTTCCAATATATCAATCTTAATGTATCGGCCATTTCGAGACTCCTCGTCATGTCTGTGATCACATCCGGGACTCCGAACTACCTTCCATACATCAAAACACATAAACTCATAATACCGATCGTCATCGAACGTTAAGCGTGCGGACTGGGTTTGAGAACTATGTAGACATGACCGAGACTCATCTTCGGTCAATAACCAATAGTGCAACCTGGATGCTCATATTGGTTCCTACATATTCTGCAAAGATCTTTATCGGTCAAATCGCATAACAACATATGTTGTTCCCTTTGTCATCGGTATGTTACCTGCCCGAGATTCGATCGTCGGTATCACAATACCTACTTCAATCTCATTACTGGCAAGTATCTCTACTTGTTCCGTAATGCATCATCCCGCAAGTAACTCATTAGTCACATTTCTTGCAAGGCTTATAGTGATGTGCATTACCGAGAGGGCCCAGAGATACCTCTCCGATACACGGAGTGACATATCCTAATCTCGATCTATGCCAACTCAACAAACACCATCGGAGACACCTGTAGAACATATTTATAGTCACCCAGTTATGTTGTGATGTTTGATAGCACACTAAGTGTTCCTCCGGTATTCGGGAGTTGCATAATCTCATAGTCATAGGAACATGTATAAGTCATGGAGAAAGCAATAGCAATAAACTAAATGATCATAGTGCTAAGCTAACGGATGGGTCAAGTCAATCACATCATTCTCTAATGATGTGACCTCGTTCATCAAATGACAACTCATGTCCATGGTTAGGAAACTTAACCATCTTTGATTAACGAGCTAGTCAAGTAGAGGCATATTAGTGACACTCAGTTTGTCTATATATTCACATATGTACTAAGTTTCTGGTTAATACAATTCTAGCATGAATAATAAACATTTATCATGATATAAGAAAATATAAATAACAACTTTATTATTGCCTCTAGGGCATATTTCCTTCAGATCCATGTATAAAAACAAAGTATGAACTTTGACAGACTTGCCCGATGATCAGCAAGCCATAGAGAATAAGTGGATCTTTAAGAAGAAGAGTGGCGTGGATGGTAATGTGACCATTTATAAGGCTTGTCTTGTCGCTAAGGGTTATCAACAAGTTCAAGGGGTTGACTACGATGAGACCTTCTCACTCGTAGTGAAGCTGAAGTCCGTCTGAATCATGTTAGCAATTGTCGCATTCTATGATTATGAGATATGTCAAATGGACGACAAAACGGCATTCCTTAACAGTTTCCTTAAGGAAGAATTGTATATGATGCAGCCGGAAGGTTTTTTCGATCCTAAGAATGTTGACAAGGTATGCAAGCTCTAGCGCTCCATCTATGGGCTGGTGCAAGCATCTCGGAGTTGAAACATTCGCTTTGATGAAATGATCAAAGCGTTTGGGTTTATACAGACTTACGGAGAAGCATGTATTTACAAGAAAGTGAGTGGGAGCTCTGTAGCATTTCTCATATTATATGTGGATGACATACTATTGATGGGAAATCATATGGAACTTTTGGAAAGCATAAAGGCCTCTTGAATAAGTGTTTTTCAATGAAAGACCTTGGAGAAGCTGCTTACATATTAGGCATCAAGATCTATAGAGATAGATCGAGATGCCTCATTGGTCTTTGACAAAGCACATACCTTGACAAGATATTGAAGAAGTTCAATGTGGATCAGTCCAAGAAGGGCTCTTGCCTGTATTGCAAGGTGTGAGATTGAGCACGACTCAATGCCCGACCTCGGCAGAAGATAGAGAAAAGATGAGTGTCATCCCCTATGCCTCAGCCATAGGCTCTATTATGTATGCCATGCTATGTACCAGACCTGATGTGAACCTTGCCATAAGTTTGGTAGGGAGGTACCAAAGTGATCCCGGTATGGAACACTAGACAGCGGTCAAGAATATCCTGAAGTACCTGAAAAGGACTAAGGATATGTTTCTAGTTTATGGAGGTGACGAAGAGCTCGTCGTAAAGGGTTACGTCAATGCTTGCTTCGACACAGATCTAGATGACTCCAAGTCACAAACCGGATACGTGTACATTTCGAATGGTGGGGCAGTCAACTAGTGCAGTTGCAAGCAAAGCGTCGTGGCAGGATCTACATGTGAAGTAGAGTACATAGTTGCCTCGAAGGCAGCACAGGAAGTAGTCTGGATGAAGGAGTTCATCACCGACCTAGGAGTAATTCCCAATGCGTCAGGCCCAAGGAGCTCAGGTTTCACAAGAAGACTAGGCACATCAAGCGTCGCTTCAACTCCATTCGTGGATATATTCAAGATGGAGACATAGATATTTGTAAAGTGCATACGGATCTGAATGTCGCAGATCCGTTAACTAAACCTCTTCCATGAGCAAAACATAATCAACACCAGAACTCTATGGGTGTTCGAGTCATCACAATGTAACTAGATTATTGACTCTAGTGCAAGTGGGAGACTGTTGGAAATATGCCCTAGAGGCAATAATAAAATAGGTATTATTATATTTCCTTGTTCATGATAATTGTCTATTGTTAATGCTATAATTGTATTAACCGGAAACCGTAATACATGTGTGAATACATAGATCACAACATGTCCCTAGTGAGCCTCTAGTTGACTAGCTCGTTGATCAATGATGGTTGTGGTTTCCTGACCATGGACATTGGATGTCATTGATAACGGGATCACATCATTAGGAGAATGATGTGATGGACAAGACCCAACCCTAAGCATAGCACAAGATTGTGTAGTTCGTTTGCTAGAGCTTTTATAATGTCAAGTATAATTTCCTTGGACCATGAGATTGTGCAACTCCCGGATACCATAAGAGTGCTTTGGGTGTATCAAACATCACAACGTAACTGGGTGGCTATAAAGGTGCATTACAAGTATCTCCGAAAGTGTCTGTTGGGTTGGCATGAATCGAGACTGGGATTTGTCACTCCGTATGACGGAGAGGTGTCTTTGGGCCCACTCGGTAATGCATCATCATAATGAGCTCAATGTGACTAAGGATTTAGCCACGGGATCATGTGTTACGAAACAAGTAAAGAGACTTGCTGGTAACGATATTGAACGATGTATGAGGATACCGACGATCGAATCTCGGGCAAGTAACATACCGATGGACAAAGGGAATTGTATACGGGATTGATTGAATCCCCGGCATCGTGGTTCATCTGATGAGATCATCGTGGAACATGTGGGAGCCAACATGGGTATCCAGATACCGCAGTTGGTTATTGGCCGGAGAGATGTCTTGGTCATGTCTGCATGGTTCCCGAACCCGTAGGGTCTACACACTTAATGTTCGGTGATGCTAGAGTTGTTATGGGAAATTGTATGTGATTGCCGAAGGTTGTTCAGAGTCCCGGATGATATCCCGGACGTCACGAGGAGTTTCGGAATGGTCTGGAGGTGAAGATTTATATATGGGAAGTCTAATTTTAGTCGCCGGAATGGTTTCGGGGGTTATCGGTGTTGTACTAGGACCACCGAAAGGTGTCCAGGGGTCCATCAGGTGAGGCCACCTGCCCCGGAGGACTTAATGGGCTGAATATGGGAGGTAACCAGTCCCCTAGTGGGCTGGTGCCCCAAAGGGCCCAAGGCGCCTAGGGTTGGAAACCCTAGGGGGAGGGGGCGCCTCCCACCTGCTTGGGGGGCAAGTTTCCCCCTCCTGGCCGCCCCCTCTAGATGCATCTAGGGGGCCGGCCCCCTCTTCCCTTCCCCCTATAAATAGTGGGGGTGGGTGGGCAGCCGACCCTCTTCCCCTGGCGCAACCCTCCCCTCCTGCAACACCTCCTCCTCCGTAGTGCTTGGCGAAGCCCTGCAGGAGAACGGCAAGCTACACCACCACGCCGTCGTGCTGTCGGAGCTCTCCCTCAACTTCTCCGCCCCTTGCTGGATCAAGAAGGAGGATACGTCTCCGGGCTGTACGTGTGTTGAACGCGGAGGCGACGTCCGTTCGGCGCTTGGATCGAATCTTCCATGATTTGAATCGCCGCGAGTACGACTCCATCAATCGCGTTCTTGTAACCCTTCCGCTTAGCGATCTTCAAGGGTATGAAGATGCTCTCCCTCTCTCTAGTTGCTAGTATCTCCTACAATGATCTTGGTGACATGTAGGAATTTTTTTTGAACTATTACTATGTTCCCCAACAGCTACCCCCCAGGCGTTCCATGGTGCCTTGTGGTCCAACCGTATGTCGGTTGGAGCTCTCCTTCAAGCCTAAGGAAGCTAATTATGAGGGGGGGGTCGTGTGAAAATTCCAGCCCGATCGGAGATACGAAACTCTGATATAAATGAGACGGTGTTCAAACAGAAAACAAAACCAGAAAATCAAGAAAACCTAGAGAAACAGAGTAGGAGAGATCCAATCTCCGAGGGCTCCCGCCCTCCGGGGGCCATGGAGGACAAGGATCGGAAGGGGAACCCTCTCCCCGTTGTCCGTGTCAAAACCGGCGGATGTCGGGTAGGGGGTCTCGTACTGTGCATCTGAGGTCGATGGTAACAGGATACGGGGGACACAACGTTTACCCAGGTTCGGGCCCTCTCTATGGAGGTTGATTGATCTTGATGAATATGAGTATTACAAGAGTTGATCTACCACGAGATCATAATGTCCTAACCCTAAAAGTCTAGCCTGTCTGACTATGATTATGAGGATATATCGATCCGGACTAAGCCCTCCGGTTTATATAGACACCGGAGGGGACTAGGGTCGTACAAGGACGGTTACAGAGAAAGGAATCTTTATATTTGGTCGCCAAGCTTGCCTTCCACGCCAAGGAGAGTCCCATCTGGACATGGGTAGAGTCTTCGGCCTTTGTATCTTCACAGCACATCAGTCCGGCCCATATCCAATAGGTCGGACGCCCGAGGACCCCTTAGTCCAGGACTCCCTCAGTAGCCCCTGAACCAGGCTTCAATGACGAGGTGTCCAGCGCGTAGATTGTCTTCGGCATTGCAAGGCAGGTTCCCCTTTCCAAATACTTCGAGATAGTATTCGGACGTAATGAACGTGTCCGGATCTGAAATACAAACACCACATACAACCGCAAAGAATATAATATTGCACGAGTCCCATCTGCTGACAACTTTTTGCAAGATGACATCACGCCTATCCGGTCATTGTATCGAACCGTTTTTGTCTGTCGTTCCATGTTTTGAGATGCGGTTTCCATTGGCACGTGTTGTCAAAGCAGAGATCGTGTCCCCTTATTGTGGGATCCTCATCAATACGGGCATGGGTAATATAACCGTGCCGTTTACACAGCCCTTGGGAACAGGCGAGTTTTAAGGCGAGTGGGGAGGCGCTTGATATTCACTGCCTTTATAAGGAGATAAGGATTCCCTTTCTTCACCCATGCCTCCTCTCTTTCTCTGTTCTTCCATCCTCGAGCTCCAGCGCCCAAGTCCTCATTTTTTCCGTCTCAAGGAAGCACTCAGCCATGTCCGGATCCGGAGGCCAAGGCAAGTGGATGGCCTCCTCCGTTAGGGAGAAGGACATCACGAAGCTTCAGGAGGCCGGGTATCCGGCAAAAGAAATCGCCCACCGGCTTCTAGCTAAGGGGCAAATCGTCCCCACCCCGAAGCCCAACAAGAGGGTGGTGTTCATCCCTCATTTTGTCTGTGGGTTAGCGTTTCCTCTCCACCCTTTCATCCACGGGCTTATGTTCTATTACGGGCTAGACTTCCATGATCTAGCCCCGAACTCTTTCCTCAACATCTTAGCATTCATTGTCGTGTGTGAGGCTTTCCTCCGCATCCATCCCCACTTCGGACTGTGGCTCAAGGTCTTCAACGTGAAGCCGAAGGTGGTGAATGGCCAGCACGCGGAGTGCGGCGGCGCCATGGTGAGCAAGCTGCCCAATGTCACCTGGACAAAAGGTACTTTTGTGGAGACTGTCAAAGAGTGGCAGAAACTGTGGTTCTACATCATAGAGCCCCGCGGCGCCACCTGGGCCGTGGCTGCCGAATTCAACTCCGGAGCTCCAATGCAGCTCACCTCCTGAATTGAGAAGGGCCCAAATTGGTCTTCATCGGATGAACTAATAGCGCTGCAAACGCACATCCAAAGCATTGTGGATAAAAACATCAAGCTCGTCGACGTCATCCAGGTGATGCTGGTATGCCGGATCCTCCCATGCCAAAGCTGGACCTGCCCCTTATGGGAATTCGACCCGAAGAAGCACCAAACCCTGTAAAGGCTCTTCGAAACCACTCATGAAGATGCCTGGAAGTTGCTCTTCAAAGGCAACGAGACGTCGCCAGCCATGGACTCGGACCGTGGGCATGATATTACCCATCATGCCAATGCGGTAAGTCTTTCACGTCTCAAGGTGCATCCTCGACTTGCTTGTTTCAAGGAGGATACCTAAACTTTATTTTTATTGTTTTTTTAGGTATGGACGGAGAGGGCGGAGCGGATTCACTGTTCGGCTCTGCCGCCTGAAGAACCAGTCATCCCGCTCCTAGCGAAGATGCTGGTGTCGGCGCCCTATAAGGCACCGGAGAAGAAGGCCAAGAAAAAGGCCAAAGGGGTCCAGAGTGGTCTCCACCGTAAGGGAGCTTCGGACGTGTCATCCGAAGACAAGACTCTCCCCTCCTCCGCTGAAGACGATGAAGAGGAGGAGGAAGAAAGCACCTCTCCCCCTGATGGGGGAGGAAGAAGAGGGCGGCCTCCACAAATTTGGAGGCGGAGGTGCCCAGGAGGGGGAAGGGTCCCCCTACGGATAACTCCGCGTGGGACGTCGACAGCAGCCCGGAGTGACGCCCCCAAAACAAGCCTCTGGCCGCATTGTAAGTAAAAAAACCGCATATGTCCATACATCCGGCCTCTCTTGCTTCAGGATATTAATATGTTTAAATGATGCCGTTGCAGTCCGGCCCACGACAGCTCCCAGCGATCCTCATCAAGGGGTTCGTTGGATTCGAGGGCGATGGCTAGCGAGTCACCGCCGGCCGCTCACTCTCCCACGGCCAAGGGCGATGACGAGGTGTTGTCCCAAAGGACCTTCCCGGCCAGGGAGAGGTTCAGGATGCCGCCAGGGTGGTGCCAGAGGGCGAAGCCTCGGCTGCCAGACACACGGGAGAGCGGACCCCCATGGCGAATGGGGAAGGGGGCCTTGCTCAATTCGGCTCCCAGCCGAATACAAGTCCAAAGACTTATACGGCTCCGAAATCCAGCGAGCGACCTCCTTCGAAAGAAGGGGTGTGCCTGTTTCGCCGGTGACCTCTGTCCAACCAGAGGCACTGGATAATCTGCTGGAAGCACTACGAGGCGCTTCCATTATGGATGAACACCGTATCCTTATGGGTACGGTGATTAAGAGGGTTCAGTCCGTCAAGAGAAGACTAACCGAGGCCTGCAGCAGCCTGCTGATAGGTTTTGAGGTAAGCGACGCAAAAGAAAAAATCCCCATATATACATTAGCCCCTGAGACACTGTCCGGTGTTCGGAAAGAAAAGCCGGACATAGGATCAATTTATTTTCGCAGCAGACTAATTAAATATGTCGTATATGAATAAGCGGCATCGTTGCTGGCCGCGACCTCACATACTGCCGAAGTCTCCGGACTAAAGCAGAGACTAGAGCGGGCCGAGGAGGAGCTTGGCCAAGCGAGGAAGCAGTTGGAAGACCAGCAAGGTATGTAATGACTCGCTATATATTCAGAAAGAATAAATGATGTATATTGACCCTAGTGTCATGATATGTGTAGGAGCGACGACCGAGGTCGAGGCCCTTAAAAAGGCCCTGGCCGAAGCCGAGGGGAAGGCTGTCATGGAGCAGGCCGCTCGTAAGAAGCTTAAGGCCAGGCTGAAGGAGGTCCAGCAAGGGCTCCAGGATGCTGTGAAGAAGTGCGAGACCTTGGAGTGCGATGTTTCGGCTCGGGAGACCGAACTCGCCAAGGCTCGCCAAAGCGCGGAAGTGGCCCAGGTTGAAGCCCAGGGTACCCTCCAGGAGATCCAGGAGGCCAAGAAGATCGCGGCGGGTAAGGCATTTAGTATGCAAAGCAAGTATGTGAAGAAGAAGTATTTCTTACTAACCCGGATTCAGAGTTCTCCAGGGGCGTTTGTAGATCTGCCGCGCAGTGTGTCCGACGCTGTGGAGTTCTTTCGAGCCGAAGAGGGGAGCTCAACGGAGAAGCTGTTCTGGTCGCAATATCTTGCGCCAGAACATCCAGTGCCCTTTAGCGATCGGCTAAAATAGCTGGTCGAGCTGCATAGGGTGGCCTAACTGGCCATGAAGGATCTAATAATCCGGTTGTGGCTTGCCGAAGCTATGCCCGACAACTACTTCGGGCTCGTAAAGCGGCTGGTGAATGCCTGTCCTCGGCTGGACATCGTCAAGCGATCGGTCTACATTGAGGGTGCGCGCATGGCCTTCGCTCGCGTCAAGGTGTGGTGGGCGAAGATGGATGCCGTCAAGCTTACGACCGAGGGACCACCGGAGGGCAAGGAGCACCGCACACCTGAGCGGTATTTTGCTGATGTCCTAGAGGGGTCTCATATTGTGGCAACGCAATGTACACAAGACGTTATTTTTTAATGAATATCTTCATGTTGTCTCTGCCTTGTATGATGAAACAAATTTTGTTATGTAATAAAATGTTTGTTTTAAAAAAATCACCTCCCATGCGGCCGTATTGTGTGAAATCTGAGAGTTGGCCAGTCGTCAGCTTTTGCCCCCACGTAGGAAGTACGGGGGTGTTCGGGATATAATCTAAACACTCTTGATCCAATTGTTTGGTCCTTGAAGGAGGTGTTTAGCGCAGCGAACCAGGCAATCAGACTATGTGGCTTCAACACCCTCACTTAGCCATAGGAGTTTGACGATAAAAATTTAGGCGCAGCCCCTGGTATCCGAACTAGGAAGCTATAAACACCTGATCGGGCAAGTACCAATCCCTCGCGTAATGCGGAAAAAATCTCTAACGATTTGAGACCTCCGAAGAACTGACTGGCTCTCGCCGCATCATGACAGTCAGTTTATGGCTTTCTCTACTAAGGTGCTCATCCGGGTAAACCAGGGCACAATCACAGTAGTTCTCCCTTTACTACCCTAGCCGATGTAGTGGAACGTAGGGTAGCAAGCACAGGAGCCGGGCAACCCAACTATTGACCAAAGACATGATTCGGAGCCAGTGCTAAATTCGGGGTGCCGAATAGTAGAAAGTGTTTGGACTTTGTTGCCGTGTTGTGGGGCGCTATGAAGCCCCTGGAAAATTGGAACGTACCAAAGTGTATGTGTGCTATCTGACAAGGTTATCAATATAAAAAAGGAAAACTGAAAAATAGCAAGGGTAATGAGCCAAGGCCGCAGAATTTGGGCCGCAAACTGTTTCCGTTATAATTTGATTAATACGTTGAAGCGCATTGATACAAATAGTGCAATAAGCAACGGGCTAAGCCACGACCAAGAGAGAGCTCCGTGTGGGTCCTGAAAACAGGTAGAGTGATTGTTAAAGACACTACCTAAAAATTCCCCTATACGTATGTGCTTCGTGTCATCTTGGTATATTTATCCTTTGAAAGGACCGGTGATTGGGCCACCAGGAGGAACCTGTGGAAAGAAAATATGAAAAGGAGAAAAGGAAACAGTGAGGGTATGTGTGTCCAGGAGCGGTCGAGCCGTATTTGTGGATCACAGGCTAGTTATGCCTCCGTCTATGCCCATGATATTTTGAGTGCGTAGTTATGTACGCGCGGTACGAACGCCGCTACTTGATCGGGACTGGGACGGAGGCCGAATTGCTAGTCGAGCTCTTGGCGAGCTGAGCTGTCCTGCTACAGAGTAGTCCGGACTCTCTTGACAGTGTTTGGGGGCTCGGCCGTCGAATTGAGGTTCTGCTTGAAAAGGCCGCTCTGTACTTCTGCTGCTAAGGCAGCGGTGTGCTCCTCAGTGCGGAGGGAGCGTTTTGTGGTGCCATTAACTGTTATGACGCCGCGTGGTCCAGGCATCTTGAGCTTGAGATAAGCGTAGTTTTGCACCGCATTGAATCTAGCAAATGTGGTTCGTCCAAGCAGTGCATGATAGCCGCTGCGGAAGGGGATGATATCAAAGATTAGCTCCTCGCTTCGGGAGTTGCCCGGAGATTGGAAGACAACCTCTAATGTCATTGAGCCTGTACAGTGGGCATCTACACCTGGTATGACTCCTTTAAAGGTAGTCTTGGTGGGCTTGATCCGTGATGGATTAATGCCCATTTTGCGCATTGTATCTTGATAGAGCAAGTGGAGGCTGCTGCCACCGTCCATCAGGACTCGCGTCAGGTGAAACCCATCAATTATTGGGTCCAGGACTAGTGCGGTTGAACCTCCATGACGGATACTGGTCGGATGATCCCGGAGATCGAAAGTGATCGAGCATGACGACCATGGATTAAATTTTGGGGCGACTGGCTCTATCGCGTATACGTCACTGATCGTGCGCTTGCGCTCCCTCTTGGGGATGTGGGTAGCATATATCATGTTCACTGTTTTGACTTGAGGGGGAAACTTCTTCTGTCCCCCTGTGTTTGGTGGCCGGGGCTCCTCGTCGCCGTCTTCGCTTTGTGATCCCTTCTCCTTGCTTTCGGCATTTAACTTGCCAGCCTATTTAAAAACCCAACAATCTATGTTGGTATGATTGGGTGGTTTGTCTGGGGTGCCATGAATCTGGCACGGATGATCGAGTATGCGGTCCAAGCTAGATGAGCCCGAATTGTTCTTTTTGAACGGCTTCTTCCGCTGACCGGACTTAGAGCCACTGAATCCGACATTGACCGTCGTATCATCGGTGTTGTCATTGTTGTTTTGAAGCTTATATCTATTGCGTCGGGACTTGTCGTTGCTATTTTTGGCTTCAGGGGTGCCGGCATCGCTTGCACTATTTTTGCTACGGGCCAGCCAACTATCCTCACCCGCACAAAAGCGGGTCATGAGTGCCATGAGGGCTGCCATGGATTTCGGCTTTTCTTGGCCGAGGTGGCGGGCGAGCCATCCATCGCGGATGCTATGTTTAAAGGCCACTAGGGCTTCGGCATCCGGATAGTCGACGATCTGGTTCTTTTTAGTTAAGAACCTAGTCCAGAATTTCCTGGCAGACTCTCCGCGCTGTTGAACTATATGGCTTAAGTCATCAGCGTCTGGAGGTCGAACATATGTACCTTGGAAGTTGTCAAGGAAGGCTTCTTCCAAGTCCTCCCAGCTACCGATGGAATTTTCGGGCAGGCTGTTCAGCCAGTGCCAGGCTGGTCCTTTGAGTTTTAGGGGGGGGGGGGTATTTAATGGCATGAAGGTCATCGCCGCGGGCCATATGAGTATGGAGAATGAAGTCTTCGATCCATACCGCAGGATCTGTGGTTCCATCGTATGATTCGATATTCACTAGTTTGAACCCTTATGGGAATTCATGTTCCATGACTTCGTCAGTGAAGCAAAGAGGGTGTGCGGCACCTCTATATTGGGCCACATCACGACGTAGCTCCGATGGAGTCCGTCTACGGCTTTCGGCCTGCGCATGACTAGGTTTGTCACATCCGAATAGATAGTCGTCGTCACGTGTCGAGGCACGTCCTCGCAATCCGTAGATCGATCTGGTATGTCCTGATCTATTGTTCAGGTCCTGCCGAAGGTCATATGTATGACTGCGAGTTGTTTTACCTCTGTATTTGCGATGAGGCGGGGCGAGCTGGTGTTCGGCTTGAGTTGCCATTTTATCCCAACCACGTGGTGGTTGGTCAGCCGCATTGCACAATGGTGGTATGTGCTTCGGCGCCTCATCGTCGAACTGAGGTAGCAATTTGCGCTTTGGGTAGCTCTTGGCTGGGTGCTTGAGGCTATATTCTTTGGCTCCTAGGACATTGGTCCATTTATCGTTGAGCAGATCTTGGTCAGCTTGAAGCTGTTGCTGCTTCTTTTTCAGGCTCCTTGCAGTGGCTATTAGCTGGCGCTTGAAGCGCTCCTGCTCAAGAGGTTCCTCAGGCACGATGAAATCTTCAGTGCCGAGGCTTGCCTCATCTTTGGAGAGTGGAAGATAATTACTGTCCTCCGAGTCTTCGTGCGTGGCCTGTTTACCAGGGCTAACTTGCTCATCTTCCCATTCTCCCTGTTCGGCAGTTGCATTAACGGGGTCTTTGTTGTCTTCGGCACCTTCCGGAGTGTTATCTTCTCCTGTGTCGGTGTTGCTGTCTTTGCTGTGTCGTGACTTAGAGCGGCGCCGCTGACGCCGGCGCTTTGATTGTATCTCGGGAGGTTTATCCTCGACTGGATCTTCCTTGTCATCGCCGCTATTCTCTTTTGGTGCATCCATCATGTATACATCATACGAGGAAGTGTCCGTCCAGCGTCTGGTAAACGGCGGGTTTTGAGCCTCTTCCTCTCCGGCATCCTCATCCATACAGTCGATGTCGTCGGAGCCGTAATCGAGCATGTCAGTTAAGTCTTCGACAGTGGCTACAAAGTGGGCGGTGGGTGGGAAGCAAAAGTCTCCGTCATCAGCTTCTGGTTCAAACCAGATACAATTTGGCTGTGGGCCCCCTGCTAAGGATAGTGCTCTTAACGAGTTTAACACGTCGCCCAAGGGCGGGTGTCGGAAGATGTCAGTGGAGCTGAATTCGATGATCGATGACTGATCAAGCTCGACGTATGCGGACGCACAAGGTTCGGAACCTATAGGCGGACACGAGTCCATGGTTCCGGTGACACAGATGTCACTTGAAGTTAAGTCTGTGTGCGGCTCCGACGCCGCTGAGGCCGCAGCTTCCGCGACAGAGTTGAGCTTCCCGTCCTCGGATGGCGCGATCTGCTCTGGATCTAAAGGCAGAGCAGCTACAGGTACTATCTCCTGGGTATGTTCCGATGACAGATTTATGTCATGTTCATCGTGGTGGCAGGGAGCGGCTGTCGTGGTCTCGAATCCGACGAAGATCAAGTCTCCACGGACATCCGCAACGTAGTTCAAGCTTCCAAATCTGATCTGGTGGCCAGGGGCGTAGCTTTCGATCTACTCCAGATGGCCAAGCGAGTTGGCCCGCAGTGCGAAGCCGCCGAACACGAAGATCTGTCCGGGGAGGAAGACTTCCCCTTGGACAGCGTCGTTGTAGATGATTGAAGGAGCCATCAAACCTTTTGACGACGGCACAGTGGAACTCTCAATGAAAGCACCAATGTCGGTGTCAAAACCGGCAGATCTCGGGTAGGGGGTCCCGAACTGTGCGTCTGAGGTCGATGGTAACAGGAGACGGGGGACACAACATTTACCCAGGTTTGGGCCCTCTCTATGGAGGTAATACCCTACTTCCTGCTTGATTGATCTTGATGAATATGAGTATTACAAGAGTTGATCTACCACGAGATCGTAATGGCCTAACTCTAAAAGTCTAGCCTGTCTGACTATGATTATGAGGATATATCGATCCGGACTAAGCCCTCCGGTTTATATAGACACCGGAGGGGACTAGGGTTGTACAAGTGAAAGATCGTGGATGTCGCCTCGAGGGGGGTGAATAGGCGCTTTAAAATAATTACGGTTTAGTCTTGAACAAATGCGGAATAAACCTAGCAGTTAATTTGTCAAGCACAAAACCTAAAACAACTAGGCTTCCCTATGTGCACCAACAACTTATGCTAAACAAGATAAACTACTAGGTGATAGCATGATATATGACAAGAACCAATATGGCTATCACAGAGTAAAGTGCATAAGTAAAGGGCCCGGGTAAGAGATAACCGAGGCATGCGGAGACGACGATGTATCCCGAAGTTCACACCCTTGCGGATGCTAATCTCCGTTTGGAGCGGTGTGGAGGCACAATGCTCCCCAAGAAGCCACTAGGGCCACCGTAATCTCCTCACGCCCTCGCACAATGCAAGATGTCGTGATTCCACTAAGGGACCCTTGAGGGCGGTCACCGAACCCGTACAAATGGCAACCCTTGGGGGCGGTCACCGAACCCGTACACTTTGGCAACCCTTGGGGGCGGTCACCGGAACCCGTCAAATTGCTCGGGGCGATCTCCACAACCTAATTGGAGACCCCGACGCTTGCCCGGAGCTTTACACCACAATGATTGAGCTCCGAACACCACCAACCGTCTAGGGCGCCCAAGCACCCAAGAGTAATAAGCTTCTCAACTTGTAACTCCCATGCATCACGTGGAGAACTCAAACCGATGCACCAAATGCAATGGAAAGGGTACACGGAGTGCCCAAGTCCTTCTCTCTCAAATCCCACCGAAGCAACTAATGCTAGGGAGGAAAATGAGAGGAAGAACAAGAAGGAGAACTCCAAGATCAAGATCCAAGGGGTTCCCCTCACATAGAGGAGAAAGTGATTGTTGGAAAGCTAGCGACAAGGGCTAACACAATCTTGATAGAAATATCAATAAGAAGCAAAATGAGAAAAGGCCCAAAAGAAAATGGTGAGAACCCTTCCTCGGATAAGACCGGTAAAACCTCCAACACCGAAAACATCATAGAAGACCCATGCAAACTCCGTTTTCGATGAACTAAAGCTTGTCATCGAGATGACCATAAGCTCTAAGACTCAGAAAGAGAACCAAACAAGAACCAAGAAACATGATGCAAGGATGCAATGGTTTGAGCTCTCGACAAACGATACGATCCAGCTACTCACTTGAGAGCCCCCCTTGATAGTACGACTATCGATCCTATAACCCGGTATCCCAACTACCACCATGAGACCAGTAAAATAGAAAACCTATCAAGGGCAAACCTTTGCCTTGCACATGATCCACTTGAGCTAGATGATGACGATCTTGTCCTCCTCAAGATGGACCACCTTTCTTGATTGCGTTGGGTCGATGGAGACTAGATGATTGCTCCCCCATACTCCACTATGGGTGAGCCACTCTTCGGCGCATCTTCACAAGTCCATTGACACCACAATGGATGGCAAGCTTCAAGCACTTGATCTCCTCGTGATGCTCCACTTGAACTTGCACACGGCAATCTTGATGACGATCACCACTTGATGTCATCCTTTCTATGGGTTGTATGATATCTTCCTCTTGACGCAAGCCCATGGACACGTACCTAACCCCACATAGACTCTCACATAGACCATCGGTTAGTACACAAAGTGCAATGGACAATGCTTACCATACCATGGGATCACTTGATCCCTCTCAGTACATCTTCTACACTTTGTGAGTTGATCAACTTGATTCACTCTTGACTTAGTCCTCCAAGAAAAGCCTATGGACAAAACCTTCAAATATAACTCAAGGCAACCATTAGTCCATAGAGATTGTCATTAATTACCAAAACCAAACATGGGGGCACCGCATGTTCTTTCAATCTCCCACATTTTGGTAATTGATGACAATCACTTTCAAGAGAGTTTATATAAGGAATTATGCATCACCATGCAATGCAACAACCAATGATGCATGAGTAAGAGATGCAAATGCTTAGGAACAAAACCAAAGCAAGAGGAGATAATTCTCTAAACTTCTCCACAAAACTCTCTGAAACTTCTCCCCCATTGGCATCGATTGCCAAAATGGGAGAAAAGCTTACAAGGCCAATATAAATTGTGTTCCTCCACAATTTGTGTATTTCTCAACAAGAGAGTGGAATGCAATACACAAGTTTGACGGTAAATACTAGGAGGAAACCAAACTATATTTAGGCCCAAAATTCACAAAATAAAGATATGCCACAAAGACATAAGAAAGAGAGAAACAAGCAATCAAGCAATCAAAAGATACCAATTGAAGCAAGCAATCAACGGATATCAATTGAGCCAACTAGACCAATGATCCTACGTGCCACATGAATGAATAAATTATGATATGAGCGAAGGAGTGTTCTAAAGAAACTAGAGAATCTCCCCATGATTTGTGCACACATAAGAATTTTTGTATTTGAATACAAAGTGCACAAAATAGGATCATAGCTCCCCCAAAACCAATAGAAACTTACAACAAGTGCAAGAGAGCATATAGAAAACTAAGCCTAGTACTTGCAACAAACACATGGTTGAGCAACAAGTAAGAGAGGCAACTTAAGAGTGGGCTCAACCAAAAAGATGTGTGTGAGTCAAGGTAATGCACTTGAGAAGACTAATGTACAAAAGAGCATTAAGCATCAATAAAGTCTTGAAAGAATGAGGCACACGGTGCAAGGCCTATCATTCCCACACACAACTAGCAAATGGGTTCACAAGCTTACTAATAAGCATATAGAGAACCTATGCTTGTGACAACCCGTGGTGAAGATAGAACAAGAAACCCTCATCAAGACGAGGGATACCAATTAAGATGGCAAAAGCCTCGTAAAGATAAGCATGAGGAAAATAATCTTCACCACACAAGAGTGCATCAAGATGCAACGAGATACGACACGCACTCAAGGCAAAAGCTTTCACGGAGCCACCAAAGAAATAACAAAAGAGAGACAAGGTGGACATGAAAGAAAGGATATCATCTAGAGATGTAATTTCTCTCAAGTGTATAAGGTTCTAGGTAGACGAAATCATGATGATATATATCTACAAAGAAGAATGTACACCCGAAATAGTTACAACATGAAGGAACAAGATATCCAAAAGGAAGTGATACATATACCAATAAGATATTTGCTTGAGAGCATAGCACAAGGCTAGATATGGTCTTATTGCATATAAATGAATTCCAACCACACGAACATAAAAGACATCACAACTAGCAACAAGACATCATTGTTGGGATGCTTTGAGAAAGGAAACAAGTATCACAAGAGAGAATGGATAACATGCCATGATACAACCTACAAAAGGTTGATGCATGAAGTAGATGATGATACTTGTTACCGAGATACCATTGGATGGATGTAGTAGATACCAATTAAAGTTAGATAGTAGTTCATTAATCATCCTAGCTTGACTCCAATAAGCACATGGTGACACCACCTTCCTTGTGAGTGAGCCAAGCATCCAATGCATCTCCACTTGTTCCTAGAACAACAACACAAACAAAATGGTACCCAAACTCATTGGGACCAAAGAGTTAGAGAACCAACAACACATAGGACAAACTCCACATAAATATGTGCATATAGATATGAAAATGAATTTCATGCACATCTCATCCAATTTGAGACTTTGTGGAGTCCCCCCTATATATTGGGTCAAAGAAAGAAAGCATGCCAAAGAAACTACAAGAAGTAAATATGCATGCTCAAGACTTTCAAGAACCGAGACCAAAAGACAAAGAAATACCAAGCGAAGAAAAGATACCAAATGAATAAATCATCACTTGGAGGATATCCAAAAAGATACATCAAGGAATGAGATATCCATTGATACACTCAAAAAGAAAGATGTCAAACTCCCAAAAGAGAGGATGGTTCCAAACAAACCAAGTGCTCTACAAAGTTTCATGATGGCACAAAGTACCAAAAAGAAACGGTTTGCATTCCACCAACACACACTTGATAAGGATCGCAAGGTGAGCGTTCTAAGAAGAATAGGATAGCTCCCCCAAGCATTGTGCATTATAGAGAATTTGCATTTGAATACAAAAAGCACAAGATGGGATCACCACTTTCACTATATCTATACAAACACTAGACAAGCTCAAGTAAATAACAAGATCCACAAGTGGTGTGGAATACAATGGGAGTTGACACAATCCTAGGCAAGAGATAAAGCAAATAAAAGCAAAGGCCAATGTAAAGATGATCAATAATTTTGACCACACATAAGTGAGTACCAATTGTCAAAAGACAAGAAATATTTGGAAATAATTCCCAGTGGTAGATAACAAGGATATCCGACATCATATTCACACCAAACAAAAAGCAAATTGCAACTTGTAGAGCTAACATGCCACCTAGGAACAAGATAATTTACAATATCAATTCTAGGTGACAATATCTCAAATGTACACATTTTCTAGGCTAGTAATATACACATAGCATATTACTCCCCCATAATGTGATACCAATTAAAGATAGACAAGAGGCAATTAAAGGATCCAACAAGAGATAATTAATGGACTATTTAGAATTTGAATTTCACGTGAGAAGACATACCACATAGCGACTAGATAATCTTGTAATATCAATACTAGATGGTATTCCTCATGTACACACATTTATAGGATTGTGAGGTGCACAAAGCACATCACTCCCCCACAATGGGATATTCCATTAATCTCTCACAAGAGCCAACTAAGATATGACCAAGATGCACAAAGGCTCAACGAACAATACACATGTACATGATGTGCAAACCAACACACACATACTTGATTGCTCAAGATAATCAAGTTGGAAGCACAACATATACAAACACATGCAAGGAACGAAACCAAACATGCAAAGGGGCAAGTAACTATCAATGTAGACACTTTAAGCATGAGTTACCGCAAGGAGGAACATTGGATATAAGATAGAAACTTGATAATCTGAATGACTTGGCTTGAGACAATAAGAATGATGAAGTCCCCTTAATTCTTCATAATGTAGCCAAGTCTCCAATGACCTCCAATATCACCTATTGATCAAGTTTGAGCTTGTTGGTCCCCAACCAAGTTGGTCCTAAGAGGTTAGTCACAATAGGCTTGGCTACCCAAATGGTTCTTTTCTTGACACCACTTTGAGCACCAACAAATTTGGCAAACACATTGCCAACATTATCCTTCCCAACAGAATAGATATCATCAATAATAATTGGGTTGGATAAGTTACCACTAGTGCATGAAGAGGCGAGGTGACCTTTTTCGCGACATAGGTAGCAACGTCTACTCTTCACTTTCTTCTCACTTGATTTCTCAACTTGAGAAGCATAAGCTTGAGTCTTCTTGGGAAGAGGCTTTTCTTCAACTTGAGGTTGAGCATGAGAATGAACTTGTGGCCGCTTCCCTTGTTGCTTGTCACTAATGGGTTTCTTCTTCAATGGGAAAGATCTAACATGATGCCCTTCAATTTTGCACTTGAAGCAAATAATCTTGGCCGAATTCTTGACTTGTTCTTAGCCCTTCTTCTTGGTCATCTTGGACTTCTTCTTCTTATTGGAGTTGAATCCAAGTCCACCTTTGTCATTGGGGGATTTTTGCACACTGAAGATATTGTTGAGTATGGATTTCCCTTCATGACTCTTTTCCAAGTCTTTCTTCAAAGAAGTGACTTGGGCCTTGAGCTCTTTGATTTCCTCTACATGGTTAGTCTCAACACAAGTACTAGAGGAAGTATAAGCTTCATCGTTAGAGCAACAAGGCAAGGAAAGCAATTCCTCACAAGATGTACCAATGTTATGCATGGATGAATCGCGAGGACTAGCACAAGGCAATATAGCATTTTGAATAAAAGTAGTGCTAGTATCCACATGAGGCTCACTAGATGTTACCTTAGCAAGCATGGCCTCATGATCTAACTTTAGCACATTATGCGATACTAGAAGATCATCATGAGAGCTTGTGAGCTTTACATGATTTTCTTCCAACATCCCATAATTACTAGATAGCAACTCAAGTTGAGCCCTTAGCTCAACATTCTCCTTCAAAATGGATGCTTCACAAGAGATAGAGTTAGTAGCACAAGCATCATCATCAACAACAAGAGGAGAGGACACCTTGGAAAGATCTTTTGAATACGAAGCTTTAAGTTGAGCATGAGACTCCATGAGTTTGATGAGCTCACTCTTAATGACCCTTGAGCCATTTTCGAGGTGCTCAAAGTCCTCAAGGAGTTTAGCATTCGCAACTTCAAGCTCCTCATTTTTAATTTCAAAATCATTGGCCACCTCAAGAGCTCTATCACGAGATTCCCTCACTCTAGATAATTCTAGAGCAAAAGTCTCCTCAAGAGATTCCTTGGTGGTTTGTTCAAGTTCGAGATCTTGGGAGAGGTCCGCGATCTCATTAGCGTAATCATGCTCATGACCTTCCATTTTATCAATGGTGACCTCATGCTCCTCAAGACGAGATTCCAACTCATCAATATATTTCTTGCCCTCAATGGCAATGGACATCATTTCCATGAAGTTGGAACGAGCAATTTTATTTTTATTAAGAGCTTTAAAAACCATTTCCCCCTTAATTTTTAAGGAGGCAACATTATCATTCTCTTCATCATTATCCTTATCATCATTAGCATCAACATCATCATCAAGAGACATATTGGGTTTCAAAGTAGGAGATACCTTTGAAGCCTTAGCCATAAGGCAAAAAGCAATAGATGATGATGTAGGATCCCTTGAAGCACCATTTAAAACCACATCTTGTTCCATGGAGTGTTGGGTTTCCTCTACATTGTTAGCACCACAACTCGAGGAAATACAAGCATTTTTATCATGGCAACAAGATATAGCAAGCATATCATCATGAGATTTAGTCAAACAATTTCTACAAGATATGCACGGACTATCAACACAAGCATGTGAAACATGTATGGTGCTCGAAGTGTTAAAGTCCAAAGAAGAAGCATTGCAATAAGATAGTCATGAAGGATCATCCACAATAAGCATACTATCATCATTGCAATGACCAACACTACTCACCATATCATTACCTTGTGGCAAACCACATGTAGGTGAAGTAGAAGAAGTTGAGAAGACTATACGACCAGATGTGGAGGGAGAAAAATCATCCCCACAAAACTTGGACACGCCATATTTATCTTGAAGCTTTGTCCACAACTCATGAGTATCCCGGAACGGCATGAGTTGAAATATAACTACATTGCTCAAAGCATCAAAAAGCACATTAGAAGCTTGAGCATTGAGATAAGAGTTTCTCTCATCCTCTAAAGATAATCTTTGGGGATCCTTTGGAGGAGAAAAACCCATATCTACAATTCTCTCTAAATTTGGGTCCATGACCCTAAAGAGATTAAGCATGCGAATTACCCAAACATCAAAAATTTTGCCATCGAAACTAAGAGTGTCAGAGAATCCTAATCCTCTAGTCGACATCTTTACTCTCTAGGCGGTTAAGCCTGACAAAGAGAGACGAGGCTGTGATACCAATTGAAAGATCATGGATGTCGCCTAGAGGGGGGTGAATAGGCGCTTTAAAATAATTACGGTTTAGGATTGAACAAATGCGGAATAAACTGATACGTCCATTCTGCATCATGCTTTTATATCGATATTTATCGCATTATGGACTATTATTTCACTTTATGTCACAATACTTATGGCTATTCTCTCTTATTTTACAAGGTTTACATAAGGAGGGAGAATGCCGGCAGCTGGAATTCGGGTATGGAAAAGGAGCAAATATTAGAGACCTATTCTGCGCAACTCCAAAAGTCCTGAAACTCCACGGAACGTCTTAAAAGAAATAAAGAAAAATCCACGCCAAAGATGAAGGCCAGGGGGGCCACACCCTTCTCACGGGGGTGGGGGGCGCCCCCCCCCCTAGGGCGCGCCCTACCTCGTGGGCCCCCTGGTGGCTCTCCAATGCCCATCTTCTTCTATATGAGGTCTTTCGATGAGAAAAAAATAGGAAGGAACTTTTCGGGACGAGACTCCGCCGCAACGAGGCGGAACCTTGGCGGATCCAATCTAGAGCTCCGGCAGAGCTGTTCTGCCGGGGAAACTTTCCTCTCGGAGGGGGAAATCATCACCATCGTCATCACCAACGCTCCTCTCATCGGGAGAGGGCAATCTTCATCAACATCTTCACCAGCACCATCTCATCTCCAAACCCTATTTCATCTCTTGTATCCAATTCTTGTCTCAAAGTCCGGGATTGGTGCTAGTAGGTTGCTAGTAGTGTTGATTACTCCTTGTAGTTGATGCTAGTTGGTTTATTTGGTGCAAGATCATATGTTCAGATCCTATATGCATATTATTACCCCTCTGATTATGAACATGAATATGCTTTGTGAGTAATTACGTTCGTTCCTGAGGACAAAGGAGAAGTCTTGCTATGAGTAGTCATGTGAATTTGGTATTCGTTTGATATTTTGATAAGATGTATGTTGTCTAGCCTCTAGTGGTGTTATGTGAACGTCGACTACATAACACTTCACCATTATTTGGGCCTAGAGGAAGGCATTGAGAAGTAATAAGTAGATGATGGGTTTCTAGAGTGACAGAAGCTTAAACCCTAGTTTATGAGTTGCTTCATAAGGGGCTGATTTGGATCCATATGTTTCATGCTATGGTTAGGTTTACCTTAATACTTTTGTTGTAGTTGCGGATGCTTGCAATAGAGGTTAATCATAAGTGGGATGCTTGTTCAATTAAGAAGAGCACCCAAGCACCAGTCCACCCACATATCAAATTATCAAAGTATCAAACGCGAATCGTGTGAACGTGATAAAAACTAGCTTGACGATATTCCCATGTGTCCTCGGGAGCGCTTTTCCTATTATAAGAGTTTGTTCTGGCTTGTCCTTTGCTACAAAAGGATTGGGCCACCTTGCTGCACTTTATTTAGTTTTTGTTACTTGTTGCTCGTTACAATCTATCTTATCACAAAACTATCTGTTACCACTTATTTCAGTACTTGCGGAGAATACCTTGCTGAAAACCGCTTATCATTTCCTTCTGCTCCTCATTGGGTTCGACACTCTTACTTATCGAAAGGACTACGATAGATCCCCTATACTTGTGGGTCATCAAGACTCTTTTCTGGCGCCGTTGCCGGGGAGTGTAGCGCCTTTGGTAGGTGGAATTTGGTAAGGAAAAATTTGTATAGTGTGCTGAAATTTACTGTCACTTGTTACTATGGAAAGTAATTCTCTGAGGGGCTTGTTCGGGGTATCTTCACCCCGTCCAGTAGAGCGAAGAGTTGCTCCTCAACCTACTGAACCTATTGAAAATGAAATTCTTATGAGTATCCTTCGGGTATGATAGAAAAACTGCTGGATAACCCTTTTACAGGAGATGGAATAAAGCATCCTGATGAGCACTTAATATATGTGGATGAAGTTTGTGGATTATTTAAGCTTGCAGGTATACCCGATGATGTTTCTAAGAAGAAGGTCTTCCCTTTATATTTGAAGGGAGACGCATTGATATGGTATAGGCTATGTGATGATATGAGATTCTGGGACTATAAAAGATTGAAGTTGGAATTTCATCAAAAGTATTACCCTATGCATCTTGTTCATCGTGATCGCAATTATATATATAATTTCTGGCCTCACGAAGGAGAAAGCATCGCTCAATCTTGGGGGAGGCTTAAATCAATGTTATATTCATGCCCCAATCATGAGCTCTCAAGAGAAATAATTATTCAAAGTTTTTATGCTCGGCTTTCTGAAAACAATCGCACCATGCTCGATACTTCTTGTGCTGGCTCTTTTATGATGAAGACTATTGAATTCAGATGGAATTTATTGGATAGAATTAAATGCAACTCTGAAGATTGGGACCTCGACGAAGGTAAGGAGTCAGGTATGACACCTAAGTTTGATTGTGTTAAATCTTTTATGGATACCGATATTTTCCGTAAGTTTAGCACTAAATATGGACTTGACTCTGAGATAGTAGCTTCTTTTTGTGAATCTTCTGCTACTTATGTTGATCTCCCTAAGGAGAAGTGGTTTAAATATCATCCTCCCATAGAAGTAAAAGTAGCTGCACATATTAAAGTTGAAGAAAAGACTGTCACTTATAATGATCCTATTGTTCCTACTTCTTATATTGAGAAACCACCTTTCCCTGTTAGAATAAAGGATCATGCTAAAGCTTCAATTGTTGTTTGTAAAAGTAATATTAGAACTTATACACCTCCTAAGCAAGTTAAAGTAGAACCTAATATTGCTATTGTTAAAGATATCTTGTCTGATAATATTGATGTGCATGTTATTCAGTTCGAAGGTGAAACTGCTAGAATTGCTAAGCCTTGTGATAAAGATAAACATAGACCTGTGGTAGGCGTGCCTGTTATTTCTGTTAAAATAGTAGATCATTTTTATCATGGCTTATGTGATATGGGTGCTAGTGCTAGTGTTATACCTCATGACTTATACAAAGAAATTAAGAATGAAATTGCACCTGTTGAGTTAGAAGATATTGATGTTACTATTAAACTTGCTAATAGAGATACTATTGCACCAATTGGAATTGTTAGAGATGTTGAAGTCTTGTGTGGGAAAACTAAATATCCTGCTGATTTTCTTGTTCTTACTTCTCCGCAAGATAGCTTTTGTCCAATTATATTTGGTAGACCCTTCTTAAATACTGTCAATGCTACCATAGACTGCACTAAGAATATTGTTACTGTTGGTTTGGATGATATGGTTCATGAGTTTAATTTCTCTAAATTTAGTAAACAACATCGTGAGGAAGAATTACCTAGTAAGGAAGAAATTATTGGTCTTGCTTCTATTGTCGTACCTCCTAGTGATCCTTTAGAACACTATTTGCTAGACCATGAAAATGATATGTTCATAAATGAAAGAAGGGAAATAGATGAAGTATTCTTTAAACAGGAACCTATTCTGCATCACAACTTGCCTATTGAAATTTTAGGGGATCCTCCTCCACCCAAGGGTGATCCCGTGTTTGAGCTTAAACCTTTGCCTGATAATCTTAAATATGCTTATCTTGATGAAAAGAAGATATATCCTGTTATTATTAGTGCTAACCTTTCAGAGCATGAAGAAGAAAGATTATTGAAAACTCTGAAGAAGCACCGTGCTGCTATTGGATATACTCTTGATGATCTTAAGGGCATTAGTCCCACTCTATGTCAACATAAAATAAATTTGGAAGCAGATGCCAAACCAGTTCGTGATCCTCAACGATGTCTGAATCCTAAAATGAAAGAAGTGGTAAGAAAAGAAATACTAAAGCTTCTGGAGGCAGGTATAATCTATCCCGTTGCTGATAGTGAGTGGGTAAGTCATGTCCATTGTGTCCCTAAGAAGGGAGGTATTACTGTTGTTCCTAATGATAAAGATGAATTGACTCCACAAAGAATTATCACAGGTTATAGGATGGTAATTGATTTCCGCAAATTAAATAAAGCTACTAAGAAAGATCATTACCCCTTACCTTTTATTGATCAAATGCTAGAAAGATTATGCAAACATACAAACTATTGCTTTCTAGATGGTTATTCTGGTTTCTCTCAAATACCTGTGTTGGCTAGAGATCAATCAAAGACTACTTTTACATGCCCTTTTGGTACTTTTGCTTATAGACATATGCCTTTTGGTTTATGTAATGCACCTGCTACCTTTCAAAGACGCATGATGGCTATATTCCCTAACTTTTGTGAAAAGATTTGTGAGGTTTTCATGGATGACTTTTCCGTCTATGGTTCCTCTTTTGATGATTGCTTGAGCAATCTTGATCGAGTTTTGCAGAGATGTGAATAAACTAATCTTGTCTTGAATTGGGAAAAGTGCCACTTTATGGTTAATGAAGGTATTGTCTTGGGGCATAAAGTTTCTAAAAGAGGTATTGAAGTTGATAAAGCCAAGGTCGATGCTATTGAAAACATGCCATGTCCCAAGGACATCAAAGGTATAAGAAGTTTCCTTGGTCACGCCGGATTTTACAGGAGGTTCATTAAGGACTTCTCAAAAAAATTCTTGGCCTCTGACTAATTTATTGCAAAAAGATATACCATTTGTCTTTGATGATGATTGTGTAGAAGCATTTGAAATACTTAAGAAAGCATTAGTCTCTGCACCTGTTGTTCAGCCACCTGATTGGAATTTACCCTTTGAAATTATGTGTGATGCTAGTGATTATGTTGTAGGTGCTGTTCTAGGGCAAAGAGTTGATAAGAAATTAAATGTTATTCATTATGCTAGTAAGACTCTAGACAATGCTCAAAGAAATTATGCTACTACTGACAAAGAGCTTTTAGCAGTTGTATTTGCTTGTGATAAGTTCAGATCTTATATTGTTGATTCTAAAGTAACTATTCAAACTGATCATGCTGCTATTAAATATCTTATGGAAAATAAAGATGCTAAACCTAGACTTATTAGATGGGTTCTCTTGCTACAAGAATTTGATTTGCATATTGTTGATAGAAAGGGAGCTGAGAACCCCGTTGCAGACAACCTGTCTAGGTTAGAAAATATTCTTGATGACCCACTACCTATAAATGATAGCTTTCCTAATGAACAATTAAATGTTATAAGTACTTCTCGTAGTACTCCATGGTATGCTGATTATGCTAATTATATTGTTAATAAATTTATACCACCTAGCTTCACATACCAACAAAAGAAAAAGGTTTTATATGATTTAAGACATTACTTTTGGGATGACCCACATCTTTATAAAGAAGGAGTAGATGGTGTTATTAGACGTTGTGTACCTGAGCATGAACAGGAACAGATCCTATGCAAGTGTCACTCCGAGTCTTATGGAGGACACCACGCTGGAGATAGAATTGCACATAAGGTACTGCAATCTGGTTTCTATTGGCCTACTCTCTTCAAGGATGCCCGTAAGTTTTTCTTGTCTTGTGATGAATGTCAAAGAATTGGTAATATTAGTAGACGTCAAGAAATGCCTATGAATTATTCTCTTGTTATTGAACCGTTTGATGTTTGGGGCTTTGATTATATGGGACCTTTTCCTGCCTCTAATGGATACACACATATTTTAGTTGTTGTTGATTACGTTACTATGTGGGTAGAAGCTATTCCAACTAGTAGTGCTGATCATAACACTTCTATTAAAATGCTTAAAGAAGTTATTTTCCCGAGGTTTGGAGTCCCTAGATATTTAATGGCTGATGGTGGTTCACACTTTATTCATGGTGCTTTCCGTAAAATGCTTGCTAAATATGATGTTAATCATAGAATTGCATCTCCTTATCACCCACAGTCTAGTGGTCAAGTAGAGTTGAGCAATAGAGAGCTCAAATTAATTTTGCAAAAGACTGTTAATAGGTCTAGAAAGAATTGGTCCAAGAAACTTGATGATGCATTATGGGCTTATAGAACTGCATACAAAAATCCTATGGGTATGTCTCCGTATAAAATGGTCTATGGAAAAGCATGTCACTTACCTCTCGAACTAGAACATAAGGCATATTGGGCCATTAAAGAACTTAACTATGATTTTAAACTTGCCGGTGAAAAGAGGTTATTTGATATTAGCTCAATTGATGAATGGAGAACCCAAGCTTATGAAAATGCCAAGTTGTTTAAAGAAAAAGTTAAAAGATGGCATGACAAAAGAATACAAAAGCGTGAGTTTAATGTAGGTGATTATGTATTGCTATACAACTCTCGTTTAAGAATTTTTGCAGGGAAACTTCTCTCTAAATGGGAAGGCCCCTATGTTATCAAAGAGGTCTATCATTCCGATGCCATAAAAATCAACAACTTCGAGGGCACAAATCCGAAGGTGGTAAAGGTCAAAGAATCAAACATTATATCTCAGGTAATCTCATAAATGTTGAAACCAATATTATTGAAACCATAACCCCGGAGGAGTACATAAGAAACACTTTCCGGAATGTTTTAGACTCCGAAAAGGAATAGGTATGTGGTACGGTAAGTAAACCGACTCCAAAACAACTTTTAAGGCAATATTTCTCTGTTTTGGAATATTTAGAAAAATAGAAAAATAAGTAGCAGTCCGGGAAGGACACGAGGGCCCCACGAGGGTGGTGGGCGCGCCCTACCCCCCTGGGCGCGCCCTACCCCCCTGGGCGCGCCCCCCTACCTCGTGAGCACCTCGTGTGCCTTCCAGACTCCGTTTTCTTGCACGTTACGTATTTTGGTCGGTAAAAATTCATTATATATTCTCCCGAAGGTTTTGACTCCCGTATCACGCAAACCTCCTATGTTCTTGTTTCGAGCTATTTTCTGTCAGGGTTTTCCAGGCTAGGCATCATGTCGTCTCCCTCCTCCAACAATGGTGACAACGATGCTTGGCTAATGAAGATAGATCTGAAGAGGGAAGAACCCATGAGGGTCAACAAGTATGAAAGGATCAAGAAGGCCATGGAGGATCAAGCTCCAGCACCAAAAGACACCCTCCAACTTGATCATAATCTTCTCACCCCAACTAAGATCGAAGATTTCAAGATGATTGAGTTAGCTCGTATACAAAACAAGTATCTCACACAAGAAAATATTTTGTTGAAGGAGCATATTGTTGCACTCAAGGGCATTATTCGCAAGCTGGAGGACCTCTTACGCTCGATGTGCGATTATCCGTCACCGCCACCTTCTTCACCAACCAAGGAGACATAATCACATGGGTATGGGCACTCCCCTTGGCAACTGCCAAGCTTGGGGGAGGAGCCCCGGTATCGTATCACAATCACAACTCCTTTTTCTTAGTTTGATCCTATTAGTAGTATCTTGATCTAGTAGAATAAAGTTTATGGCATGATCTTGTTTGAGTTTTGCTTTATAATCTCACTATGTAATCGAGTCCGTGAGTTATATATAATAAAGATTAGTGTTGAGTCAAGGGCTTGATTATTTTGCCATGATCTTGGGTGAATAAAAGAAAGAAAAAGAAACAGAAAGTTCATATTGATCCTATTGAGAGTAATGACTTCACATAGAAAGAGTATGATGATTAAAAGTTGTTGGGAGTTGGCAGACATAGCTTTGGTCATTGTTGCAATTAATAGGAAGTAATAAGGAAAGAGAGGTTTTCACATATACATATATTATCATTGACATCTTTTATGATTGGGAGCACTCATTAAAATATGACATGCTAAAGAGTTGATGTTGGACAAGGAAGACAGCGTAATGAGTTATGTATTTCTTATATCTGAGATAAAGTATGTTGTCATGGATCCTCTAGCTTGTTGAGCTTGCCTTTCCCCCTCATGCTAGCCAAATTCTCAGCACCAAGTAGAAATACTACTTGTGCTTCCAAATACCCTTAAACCAGTTTTGCCATGAGAGTCCGCCATATCTACCTATGGATTGAGCAAGATCCTTCAAGTAAGTTGTCATCGGTGCAAAGCATTAAAAATTTCTCTAAATATGTATGATTGATTGGTGTGGGAGAAATAAGCTTTATACGATCTTGTGATGTGGAAGTAATAAAAGCGACGGATTGCATAATAAAGGTTCATATCACAAGGGGCAATATAAAGTGACGTTCTTTCGCATTGAGATTTTATATATCCAACCATAAAAGCGCATGGCAACCTCTGCTTCCCTCTGCGAAGGGCCTATCCTTTATTATTATCTTCTACCTTATGCAAGAGTCATGGTGATCTTCACCTTTTCTTTTTCATTTTATCCTTTGGCAAGCTCAGCATGTTGGAAAGAACATGATATATATATATATATATATATATATATATATATATATATATATATATATATATATATATATATATATATATAATTGGATGTAGGGGAGCATGAACCACTATTGTTGACATTACCCTTGAGGTAAAAGGTTGTGGGGCAAAACTATAAGCCCCTATCTTTCGCTGTGTCCGATTAAAACTCCGTAACCACAAGTATTACATGAGTGTTAGCAATTATGGAGGAATAAATGATGGTTGAGTATGTGGACTTGCTTTTTTAGCTCTGACATAGACTCTTTCCGATGCTATGATAAATTGCAATTGCTTCAATGACTGAAATTATAGTATGTTGGAGCCCAATAAGGTTTATGATTTATACTTTTGCATTGTGAATATATCATCACTTGAACATAAGTAATCATATGACAAAATCTATATATGTTGTTGTTATGAGAATAATCATGATGCCTTCATGTCCGTATTTTATTTTTATCGACGCCTCTACCTCTAAACATGAGGACATATTTATTGTTATCGGCTTTTCGCTTGAGGACAAGCGAGGTCTAAGCTTGGGGAGTTGATACGTCCATTCTGCATCATGCTTTTATATCGATATTTATCGCATTATGGACTGTTATTTCACTTTATGTCACAATACTTATGGCTATTCTCTCTTATTTTACAAGGTTTACATAAGGAGGGAGAATGCCGGCAGCTGGAATTCTGGTCTGGAAAAGGAGCAAATATTAGAGACCTATTCTGTGCAACTCCAAAAGTCCTGAAACTCCACGAAACGTCTTAAAAGAAATAAAGAAAAATCCACGCCAAAGATGAAGGCCAGGGGGCCCACACCCTTCTCACGAGGGTGGGGGCGCCCCCCCTAGGGCGCGCCCCCCTACCTCGTGGGCCCGCTGGTGGCTCTCCGATGCCCATCTTCTCCTATATGAGGTCTTTCGATGAGAAAAAAATAGGAAGGAACTTTTCGGGACGAGACTCGGCCGCCACGAGGCGGAACCTTGGCGGATCCAATCTAGAGCTCCGGCAGAGCTGTTCTGCCGGGGAAACTTCCCTCTCGGAGGGGGAAATCATCACCATCGTCATCACCAACGCTCCTCTCATCGGGAGAGGGCAATCTTCATCGACATCTTCACCAGCACCATCTCATCTCCAAACCCTAGTTCATCTCTTGTATCCAATTCTTGTCTCAAAGTCCGGGATTGGTGCTAGTAGGTTGCTAGTAGTGTTGATTACTCCTTGTAGTTGATGCTAGTTGGTTTATTTGGTGCAAGATCATATGTTAAGATCCTATATGCATATTATTACCCCTCTGATTATGAACATGAATATGCTTTGTGAGTAATTACGTTCGTTCCTGAGGACAAGGGAGAAGTCTTGCTATGAGTAGTCATGTGAATTTGGTATTCGTTTGATATTTTGATAAGATGTATGTTGTCTAGCCTCTAGTGGTGTTATGTGAACGTCGACTACATAACACTTCACCATTATTTGGGCCTAGAGGAAGGCATTGGGAAGTAATAAGTAGATGATGGGTTGCTAGAGTGACAGAAGCTTAAACCCTAGTTTATGCGTTGCTTCGTAAGGGGCTGATTTGGATCCATATGTTCCATGCTATGGTTAGGTTTACCTTAATACTTTTGTTGTAGTTGCGGATGCTTGCAATAGAGGTTAATCATAAGTGGGATGCTTGTTCAAGTAAGAACAGCACCCAAGCACCGGTCCACCCACATATTAAATTATCAAAGTATCGAACGCGAATCGTATGAACGTGATGAAAACTAGCTTGACGACAATCCCATGTGTCCTCGGGAGCGCTTTTCCTATTATAAGAGTTTTTTCCGGCTTGTCCTTTGCTACAAAAGGATTGGGCCACCTTGCTGCACTTTATTTAGTTTTTGTTACTTGTTGCTCGTTACAATCTATCTTATCACAAAACTATCTATTACCACTTATTTCAGTACTTGCGGAGAATACCTTGCTGAAAACCGCTTATCATTTCCTTCTGCTCCTTGTTGGGTTCGACACTCTTACTTATCGAAAGGACTATGATAGATCCCCTATACTTGTGGGTCATCACAAACCTAGCGGTTAATTTGTCAAGCACAAAACCTAAAATAACTAGGCTTACCTATGTGCACCAAAAACTTATGCTAAACAAGATAAACTACTAGGTGATAGCATGATATATGACAAGAACCAATATGGCTATCACAGAGTAAAGTGCATAAGTAAAGGGCTCGGGTAAGAGATAACCGAGGCACGCGGAGACGACGATGTATCTCGAAGTTCACACCCTTACGGATGCTAATCTCCGTTTGGAGCGGTGTGGAGGCACAATGCTCCCCAAGAAGCCACTAGGGCCACCGTAATCTCCTCACGCCCTCGCACAATGCAAGATGCCGTGACTAAGGGACCCTTGAGGGCGGTCACCGAACCCGTACAAATGGCAACCCTTGGGGGCGGTCACCGAACCCATACACTTTGGCAACCCTTGGGGGCGGTCACCGGAACCCGTCAAATTGCTCGGGGCGATCTCCACAACTTAATTGGAGACCCCAATGCTTGCCCGGAGCTTTACACCATAATGATTGAGCTCTGAACACCACCAACCGTCTAGGGCGCCCAAGCACCCAAGAGGAACAAGCTCAAGGGTGCCAAGCACCCAAGAGTAATAAGCTTCTCAACTTGTAACTTCCACATATCACGTGGAGAACTCAAACCGATGCACCAAATGCAATGGCAAGGGCACACGGAGTGCCCAAGTCCTTCTCTCTCAAATCCCACCGAAGCAACTAATGCTAGGGAGGAAAATGAGAGGAAGAACAACAAGGAGAACACAAAGAACCCCAAGATCAAGATCCAAGGGGTTCCCCTCACATAGAGGAGAAAGTGATTGGTGGAAATGTGGATCTAGATCTCCTCTCTCTTTTCCCTCAAAAACTAGCAAGAATCCATGGAGGGATTGAGAGTTAGCAAGCTCGAAGAAGGTCAACAATGGGGGAAGAACACGAGCTCAAAAGGATAAGGTTCAATGGAAAAGAAGACCCCCTTTTATAGGTGGGGGAAAATCCAATCGTTATGCTCACAGCCCGCATCGAGCAGTACTACCGCTCCAAGGAGCGGTACTACCGCTAGGGCGGTAGTAGCCCTTTGAAACGCAATAGTGAGGAGGCAAAAAAGCCAGAAGAACCGTCGGAGCGGTAGTACCGCTCGTCCTCACGGTACTACCGCTAGGGATCGCGGTACTACCGCAAAGGGTAGCGGTACTACTGCTAGCGAGCGGTACTAAAAAAATACATCCGGGCCTACCACCGCAGGACTTGGGACGAGTTTTTGGTCCGGAGCGGTACTACCGCTGTAGGAGCTGCGGTAGTACCGCTCTGGAGCGGTAGTAAAAAGTTACATCCGCTCCAATTTGCGGTAGTACCGCTGCAGCCTTTTCAGAACACCAAAACTGCCACAACTTTTGCAAACGGACTCCGAATTCGATGAAACCAAGTTTGTTGGAAAGCTAGCGACAAGGGCTAACACAATCTTGATAGAAATATCAATAATAAGCAAAATGAGAAAAGGCCCAAAATAAAATGGTGAGAACCCTTCCTCGGATAAGACCGGTAAAACCTCCAACACCGAAAACATCATAGAAGACGCATGCAAACTCCGTTTTCGATGAACTCAAGCTTGTCATCAAGATGACCATAAGCTCTAAGACTCAGAAAGAGAACCAAACAAGAACCAAGAAACATGATGCAAGGATGCAATAGTTTGAGCTCTCGACGAACGATACGATCCAGCTACTCACTTGAGAGCCCCCCTTGATAGTACGACTATCGATCCTATAACTCGGTCTCCCAACTACCACCATGAGACCGGTAAAATAGAAAACCTATCAAGGGCAAACCTTTGCCTTGCACATGATCCACTTGAGCTAGATGATGACGATCTTGTCCTCCTCAAGATGGACCACCTTTCTTGATTGCGTTGGGTCGATGGAGACTAGATGATTGCTCCCCCATACTCCACTATGGGTGAGCCACTCTTCGGCACATCTTCACAAGTCCATTGACACCACAATGGATGGCAAGCTTCAAGCACTTGATCTCTTTGTGATGCTCCACTTGAACTTGCACACGGCAATCTTGATGACGATCACCACTTGATGTCATCCTTTCCGTGGGTTGTATGATATCTTCCTCTTGACGCAAGCCCATGGACACGTACCTAACCCCACGTAGACTCTCACATAGACCATGGGTTAGTACACAAAGTGCAATGGACAATGCTTACCATACCATGGGATCACTTGATCCCTCTCGGTACATCTTCTACGCTTTGTGAGTTGATCAACTTGATTCACTCTTGACTTAGTCTTGATCAACCTTGAATCTTTCTAACTCTCTTCGTTTGGATGATGTCTTGAAGGTAAACATGACTGATCACACAATCTTCTTCTTCAAGACATGCTTGCAATAAGCTCAACACTCACATGACCAATCTTTGGATAATTCCTTAATAGCACCTTGGTCAACCCATAAACTCCTTGAAACCAACACATGTACTCCAAGAAAAGCCTATGGACAAAACCTTCAAATATAACTCAAGGCAACCATTAGTCCATAGAGATTGTCATCAATTACCAAAACCAAACATGGGGGCACCGCATGTTCTTTCAACAAGGTCGGTTACAGAGAAAGGAATCTTCATATTTGGTCGCCAAGCTTGCCTTCCACGCCAAGGAGAGTCCCATCCGGACATGGGTAGAGTCTTCATCCTTTGTATCTTCACGGCCCATCAGTACGGCCCATATTCAATAGGTCGGACGCCCGAGGACCCCTTAGTCCAGGACTCCCTCACCCATCTAGGGTGAAGCCAAGCAAGATAAAGAACAAGCACAGGAGGGGGGCTCTCTGCCCCTCTCCCCCGATGGCGCTGGAATGTCGCTGGGAGAACCATCTTGATGGCGATCTACTCCAACAACTTCGCCACCGTCATGACCATGGTGCCTTGTGGTACAAGAATCAACGCAAGACGAGGCGTGTGGGCCTCATAAGCCAGGGGCACGCTTACCCCCTAGGCGTGCCATGGTGCCTTATGGCCCAACAGTAAGTTGGTTGGAGCTCTCCTTCGAGGGTAAAAATTTCAGCCCGATCGGAGTTACTGAACTCTAACTATAAAAGAAAACGTGTTTGGGCAGAAAACGGAACTAGAAAATCGAGAAAACCTAGAAAAACAGAGGAGGAGAGATTCAATCTCGGAGGGCTCCCGCCCTCCGGGGGCCAAGGAGGCCAAGGACGAGAGGGGAACCCTCTCCCCATCTAGGGGAGAGGCCAAGCAAGAAGAAGAAGGAGGGGGCCTTTCCCCCTCTCTCCTGGTGGCGCCAGAACACCGTTGGGGAACCATCATGACGGATATATGCTCCAAAAACTTCGCCGCCGTCATCAACAACTTTCTCCGTCTATGTGTTACTCCCTCTCTGTGCAGCGGTGTATCCTCTCTCAGCTCGCTGTAATCCCTACTTGAACATGGTGCTCTATGACCCTGGGGGGTAGGAGTTAACCATCGCGCGCCCCTGGTCCAAACATCATTCCAGGGCACCACATCGCCATCATTCCGGGGCGTGGCTTGCCTCCGGCGGCGGCACAACGGAACGGGCGGATGGGAAAGTTCCCGTCGGCGGTGAATGGTGGATCTTGAGGGGGATGGATCCTCCCCGCCGCCGCCATCTCGATCCATGCCCTCCGACGGCGGCGCAGCGGGAGCGATCAAACGGATGAGCTTCCTGGTGACGGCGGGGGGTAGTAGCAAGCAGTGTGCCTCAATCGCTCACTCGTGAGTCATGTCACGATCGGATACATCGACAAAACTATGGCAGAGCCCACCCTGGACGTCTGTCATCTGTTGTTGACCGCTTCTACAATTGGTTAGGTGTTATATTAAAATGACATCCGACGGCAGGCAATACGTCCGGTGAGATCAGACGGCAGGCGATACGTCCGACTCCTAAGTCCTACTGCTACTGTTCAGCCACCTGTTGGAATACGGTACAACGTTCGGGAATCCTCCTGGCCTCTCATCCAAGTCTGATCGCTCATGCCTCTGGACTCCTGCGTGGCAGCAAGAGACAGGTCACACGGGAGCTTCTTGCTAAAAAAAATTTGTGTGATGAGTGAAAGACTCAAACAAACTGTAGATACATCTATCAGTTGCGATGGGAAGTAGGGCACAGTGTCCACTTCAGAAAATGACCTGAAAAATACGGAGAACCTTTTGGTCCCACGCACGTGTTACATTTTAAGGGCTCATTCGGTTTGGAGGAAATCAAAATGTAGGAATTAGGAGTAGTATAGGAATATGATAGGATGGCATTTGCCATCCTAAGAAATTGACTTGCCTCGTTCCTACGCGTAAAATGAGCTTTGAGTGGATGTGTAGTTTCCTCCAAAAACACGGGAAATGAGTAGTATTTCTACGAAATTCCTGCACGCATTTCCTACAAACCGAATGCATACATAGGAAATTTTCCTCTGGAATCCTTATTTCTATGTTTTTCCTACGAAAATCCTCCAAACCGAATGAGGCCTAAGGTTTGTTCAGCAACAACGGTGGTATGTGATGCATATTTTAGTCCTTCACACGGACTCTCACGGTACGTACTACGATCAGTATGAGCAGGAGCTTTGGTATAGTAGAAATAGTAATGCTACATCTACGTAAGGATTCCTATGTAATTAATGTAACTGATTAGGGCATTTTCAATGCTAGACGCCTACAGAGGCGCTTACAATGAAAAAAATAAACATAAAAAGGATAAAAAGTCTGTAGCGCTAACCCTTGCAACGACAGGCGCTAATAACGGGCTTTTCACAGATTAAAACCAAGGCCCAGCCATCTCGTATAGGGAGAAAGAGCCGAGCGCTCGGTGCCCAGGTTGGCATCGATGCCAGACAAGACGCTGGGAATTAACATGGTAACTGCCGACCTATCAGGAAAAAATTCCTAGCGCCCTCTGCTAGCGTCTCCCGTTGGAGATGCCCTTAGGTGACATGTTTTAGTCAGAGAAAAGGGTGTGTCTAGGACTCATCTAGATGTGACATAACTATGTCACATCTAAGTATGACATCATCATTGTTTGTGGCCCATTTTATTAGTTTGCTTATTTTTGTTTGCTTTGGGTCTGTTTATTTATTCCGGATAATCACTCCAGCCCGACGAGACCCAGCCCGGACAACAAAACTAGCGCACATATTTCTCGCTTGAAGCGAGTTGTAAGAACAGGTTGCCCGCTACGCAGCAACACGATACAGTGCACGTTCTTACCCCAGCCAGCTAAGCTACGCACTATTCTATCTCAGAAAAAAAGAAGCTAATACGTAACGTATTACCTCTTCTAGAACTGAAAGGGCTAGCTATGCATCTGGTAAAAAAAGCGATGGAAGCAAGCTTTCCATTCCTTTACATTTAATTTTTAGTTTTCTATGTTCTTTTGGGTGAATTACACATGTTAGAGAATATAAAGTGTCTGTATGGTAAAAAATATTTCCGGATAAAAAAAATGTTAATACATACTGCTTGGTTATGTACATATTGAATCGTCCGGTTATTTTTTTCATACTTTTGTTTGTAGTTTCAAAAAAATATAAATACATAAAAGTATAGTTTCGTTAAAAAATATAAAACATTCACCACGCATTAAAACAATGTATGTGCAACTTAAAAATGATGATAGCACTTAAAAATGTTCGTTGTGGTATTTGAAAGATGTTTAACACGTACTAGAAAAAGTGTACAAAAAATATGTGTCTGAAAAAATGTACAACCGTGGCACTACAAACATACGCCCCTAGTTGCAAGTCGGCGGTTGACTTACAACTAGGGCAACTACAAAAAAATTACAACGCGTTCCAATTATGAGTCTATAGCTGACTTGCAACTAGGGCCGCTACAAACATACGTCCCCCTAGTTGCGAGTAAATGGTTGACTTGCAACTGAAGCAACAACAAAGAAATACGATTCGCCTCAGTCGCGAGTCGATGGTTAACGTGCAACTGAGGACCCATGACAAAAAAATACACACACACACACCTTAGTTGCGAGTCGGTCATCGACATGCAACTAGGGACCCTCGACAAAAACACACACACACACACACACTCTAGTTGTGAGTCGGTTATCCATGCAACAGGGGACCCTCGACAGAAACACACACATACACTCCCCCTAGTTGCGAGTGATGGGGGGCTTGTATCTTGGGACCCTCGATAAAACACACACCCTCCCCTAGTTGCGAGTCGATGGCCAAATTGCAACTAGCGGTCATCAACAAACACAGACATCCTAGTTGCGAGTCGATGGTTGAGATGCAACTAGGGGCCACACAAAACACATACGCACACCCCCTAGTTGTGAGTTCATGGTTGACGTGCAACTGGGGACCCTTGACAAGAAGACACACACACACACACCTAGTTGCGAGTTGATGGTAAACTTGCAATTATGGGCCACGAATAAACACACACACACACACCCCTAATTGCGAGTCGATGGGCAACTTGCAACTGGGTGTCCTCAACAAAACACACACCCCCTAATTGCGAGTCGATGCTTGACATGCAATTGAGGACCCCTTGATAAAGAGACACACACACACACCCTAGTTGCCAGTCGATGCTTGATACGCAATTAGGGACCCCATGACAAAAAGAGGCACACACACACCCTAGTTGCGAGTTGATGGTTAACTTGCAACTGGGGACCCCTTGACAAAAAGATGCACGCACAGACCCGTAGTTGCGAGCTGATGGTCAACTTGCAACTGGGTGTTCTCAAACAAACACACACCTCCTAGTTGCAAGTTGATGGTCGACATGCAACTGGGGACCCTTGACAAAAAGACACACACACACACCTAGTTGTGAGTCGGTTATTGACATGCAACTAGTGACCCTCTACACACACACACATCCTTAGTTGTGAGTCGATGAGCGGGTTGCAACTGGGGGCCACAACAAAATACACACACACGCACCCCCCTAGTTGCGAGTTGGTTATTGACATGAAGTTGCGGATCCTTGAGACAAACACACAAACACACAAAGACACACACACACACCCTAGTTGCGAGTTGATGATAAACTTGCAATTGTGGGCCACGAATACATACACACACGCATCCCCTAGTTGCGAGTGGATGGTCAACTTACAACTTGGGGCCACGAATAAACACACACACACACACACCTAGTTGCGATTCGATGGACAACTTGCAACTGGGTGTCCTCAACAAAACACACACCCCCTAGTTGCCAGTCGATGCTCGATACGCAATTGGGGACCCCTTGACAAAAAGAGGCACACACACACACCCTAGTTGCGAGTTCATGGTCAACTTGCAACTGGGGACCCCTTGACAAAAAGACGCGCACACACCCCTAGTTGCGAGCTGATGGTCAACTTGCAACTGGGTGTTCTCAAACAAACAAACACCTCCTAGTTGCGAGTTGATGGTCGACATGCAACCGGGGACCCTTGACAAAAAGACACACACACACACCCCTAGTTGTGAGTCGGTTATTAACATGCAACTAGTGACCCTCTACACACACACATCCTTAGTTGTGAGTCGATGAGCGGGTTGCAACTGGGGGCCACAACAAAACACACACACGCACCCCCTAGTTGCGAGTTGGTTATTGACATGCAGTTGCGGATCCTTGAGACAAACACACAAACACACACACACACCCTAGTTGCGAGTTGATGGTAAACTTGCAATTGTGGGCCACGAATAACACACACACACACACACACACACATCTCCTAGTTGCGAGTGGAGTCAACTTGCAACTAGGGGGCACGAATAAACACACACACACACGCACACACACCCCTAGTTGCGAGTCGATGGGCGACTTGCAACTGGGTGCCCTCAACAAAAAATGTTAATGCGTGCTGCTTGGTTATGTACATGTTGAATCGTCCGGTTATTGTTTTTCACACTTTTGTTTGTAGTTTCTGAAAAATATAAATGCATATTTTCCAAAAAATATAGTTTCGTCAAAAAATATAAAACATTCATCGTGCATTAAAATAATGTATGTGCAACTTAAAAATGTTGATAGCACTTAAAAAAATGTTCGCCGTGGTATTTGAAAGATGTTTAACACGTACTAGAAAAAATGTACAAAAAATATGTGTCTGAAAAAATGTACAACCGGGGCCCTACAAACATACGCCCCTAGTTGCAAGCCGGCGATTGACTTACAACTAGGGCAACTACAAAAAAATTACAACGCGTCCCAATTGTGATTCTATGGCTGACTTGCAACTAGGGCCGCTACAAACATACGTCCCCTAGTTGCGAGTAAATGGTTGACTTGCAACTGGAGCAACAACAAACAAGTACGATTCGCCCCAGTCGCGAGTCGATGGTTGACGTGCAACTGAGGACCCATGACAAAAAGATACACACACACACACACCTTAGTTGCGAGTCGGTCATCGACATGCAACTGGGGACCCTCGACAAAAACACACACACACGCACACTCTAGTTGTGAGTCGGTTATCGACATGCAACAGGGGACCCTCGACAAAAACACACACATACACTCCCCCTAGTTGCGAGTCGATGGTGGGCTTGTATCTTGGGACCCTCGATAAAACACACACCCTCCCCTAGTTGCGAGTCGATGGCCAAATTGCAACTAGCGGTCATCAACAAACACAGACACCCTAGTCACGAGTCGATGGTTGAGATGCAACCAGGGCCACACAAAACACACAAGCACACCCCCTAGTTGTGAGTTGATGGTTGACGTGCAACTGTGGACCCTTGACAAGAAGACATACACACACACACACACACCTAGTTGCGAGTTGATGGTAAACTTACAATTGTGGGCCACAAATAAACACACACACACCCCTAATTGCGAGTCGATGGGAAACTCGCAACTGGGTGTCCTCAACAAAACACACACACCCTAGTTGTGAGTCGATGCTTGACATGCAATTGAGGACCCCTTAACAAAGAGACACAAACACACACCTTAGTTGCAGGTTGATGGTCAACTTGCAACTGACCTCTTGATAAAAATACACACATACACCTCTAGTTGCGAGTTGATGATCAACTTGCAACTGGGGGTTCTCAAACAAACACACACTTCCTAGTTGTGAGTTGATGGTCGACATGCAACCGGGGACCCTTGATAAAAAGACACACACCCCTAGTTGTGAGTCGGTTATCGACATGCAACTAGTGACCCTCTACACACACACACATCCTAAGTTGTGAGTCGATGAGAAACTTGCAACTGGGGGTCCTCAATAAACACACACCCCTCTAGTTGCGAGTCGATGCTTGACATGCAACTGGGGAGCCCTTGACAAAAAGACACACACACGCACACACCCCTAGTTGCAAGTCGGTTATCGACATGCAAATTGGGGACCCTAGGTACACACACAAACACACCCTACTTGCGAGTAGATGGTCAACTTGCAACTAGGGGTCCTCAACAAACACATGCACCCCTAGTTGTGAGTCGATGCTTGACATGCAACTGGAGACCACGTGACAAAAAGACACACACACACACACCCTAGTTGCGAGTTGATGGTCAACTTGCAACTGGGGACCCCTTGACAAAAAGACACACAAACACCCCCCTAGTTGCGAGTTGGTTATCGACATGTAGTTGCGGACCCTTGACACACACACACCCTAGTTGCGAGTTGATGGTAAACTTGCAATTGTGGGCCACGAATAAACACACACACACACACACATCCCCTAGTTGCGAGTTGATGGTCAACTTGCAACTGGGGGCTACGAATAAACACACACACACACACACCTAGTTGTGAGTCGATGGGCTAGTTGCAACTAGGTGTCCTCAACAAAACACACACCCCCTAGTTGCGAGTCGATGCTTGACATGCAACTGGGGACCCCTTGACAAAAAGACACACACACACACACCCTAGTTGCGCGAGTTGATGGTCAACATGCAACTGGGGACCCCATGACAAAAAGACACACACACACCCCTAGTTGCGAGTTGATGGTCAACTTGCAACTGGGTCTCTCAACAAACACACACATCCTAGTTGCGAGTTGATGGTCGACATGCAAGTAGGGACCCTTGACAAAAAGACACACACACACCCCTTGCGAGTTGGTTATCGACATGCCGTTGCGGATCCTTGAGACACACACATATACATAGACACACACACACACACCCTAGTTGCGAGTTGATGGTAAACTTGCAATGGTGGGCCATGCATAAACACACACAAACACACACATCCCATAGTTGCGAGTGGATGGTCAACTTGCAACTGGGGGCAACGAATAAACACACGCACACACACACACACCTAGTTGCGAGTCGACGGGCAACTTGCAACTGGGTGTCCTCAACAAAACACACACACCCTTGTTGCGAGTCGATGCTTGACATGCAATTGGGGACCCCTTAACAAAAAGAGACACACACACACACCCTAGTTGCGAGTTGATGGTCAACTTGCAACTGGGGACCCCTTGACAAAAAGACACGCACACACACCTTTAGTTGTGAGTTGATGGTCAAGTTGCAACTGGGGGTTCTCAAACAAACACACACCTTCTAGTTGCGAGTTGATGGTCGACATGCAACCGGGGACCCTTGACAAAAGGACACACACACACCCCTAGTTGTGAGTCGATTATTGACATGCAACTAGTGACCCTCTACAACCACACACACACACACACACACACACACATCCTCAGTTGCGAGTCAATGAGCGGGTTGCAACTGGGGGCCACAACAAAACACATACACACGCACCCCCCTAGTTGCGAGTTGGTTATTGACATGTAGTTGCAGATCCTTGAGACACACACGCAAACACAAATAGACACACACACACACACTAGTTGCGAGTTGATGGTAAACTTGCATTTGTAGGCCATGAATAAAACACACACACACACATACACACATCCCCTAGTTGCGAGTGGATGGTCAACTAGCAACTGGGGGCCACGAATAAACACACACACACACACACCTTAGTTGCGAGTCGGTCATCGACATGCAACTGGGGACCCTCGACAAAAACACACACACACACGCACACTCTAGTTGTGAGTCGGTTATCGACATGCAACAGGGGACCCTCGACAAAAACACACACATACAGTCCCCCTAGTTGCGAGTGATGGGGGGCTTGTATCTTGGGACCCTTGATAAAACACACACCCTCCCCTAGTTGCGAGTCGATGGCCAAATTGCAACTAGCGGTCATCAACAAACACAGACACCCTAGTTGCGAGTCGATGGTTGAGATGCAACTAGGGGCCACACAAAACACATACGCACACCCCCTAGTTGTGAGTTAACGGTTGACGTGCAACTGGGGACCCTTGACAAGAAGACACACACACACACACACTTAGTTGCGAGTTGATGGTAAACTTGCAATTGTGGGCCACGAATAAACACACACACACACACACACCCCTAATTGCGAGTCGATGGGCAACTTGCAACTGGGTGTCCTCAACAAAACACACACCCCCTATTTGCGAGTCGATGCTTGACATGCAATTGAGGACCCCTTGATAAAGACACACACACACACCTTAGTTGCGAGTTGATGGTCAACTTGCAACTGGGGACCCCTTGACAAAAAGACACACATACATCTCTAGTTGCGAGTTGATGGTCAACTTGCAACTGGGGGTTCTCAAACAAACACACACTTCCTAGTTGTGAGTTGATGGTCGACATGCAACCGGGGACCCTTGATAAAAAGACACACACACCCTTAGTTGTGAGTCGCTTATCGACATGCAACTAGTGACCCTCTACACACACATCCTAAGTTGCGAGTCGATGAGCAACTTGCAACTGGGGGTCCTCAATAAACACACACCCCTCTAGTTGCGAGTCGATGCTTGACATGCAACTGGGGAGCCCTTGACAAAAAGACACACACATGCACACACCCCTAGTTGCAAGTCGGTTATCGACATGCAAATTGGGGACCCTAGGTACACACACACACAAACACACCCTACTTGCGAGTCGGTGGTCAACTTGCAACTAGGGGTCCTCAACAAACACACGCACCCCTAGTTGTGAGTCGATGCTTGACATGCATCTGGCGACCCCGTGACAAAAAGATATACACACACACCCTAGTTGCGAGTTGATGGTCAACTTGCAACTGGGGACCCCTTGACAAAAAGACACACAAACACCCCCCAGTTGCGAGTTGGTTATCGACATGTAGTTGTGGACCCTTGACACACACACACACACACACCCTAGTTGCAAGTTGATGGTAAACTTGCAATTGTGGGCCACGAATACACACACACACACACACATCCCCTAGTTGCGAGTTGATGGTCAACTTGCAACTGGGGGCCACGAATAAACACACACACACATCCCTAGTTGCGAGTTGATGGGCAAGTTGCAACTAGGTGTCCTTAACAGAACACACACCCCCTAGTTGCGAGTCAATGCTTGACATGCAGCTGGGGAACGCTTGACAAAAAGAGACACACACACACACCCTACTTGCGAGTTGATGGTCAACTTGCAACTGGGGACCCCTTGACAAAAAGACAGGCACACACACCTTTAGTTGTGAGTTGATGGTCAACTTGCAACTGGGGGTTCTCAAACAAACACACACCTTCTAGTTGCGAGTTGATGGTCGACATGCAACCGGGGACCCTTGACAAAAGGACACACACACACCCCTAGTTGTGAGTCGATTATTGACATGCAACTAGTGACCCTCTACAAACACATACACACACACACATCCTCAGTTGCGAGTCGATGAGCGGGTTGCAACTGGGGGCCACAACAAAACACACACACGCACCCTCTAGTTGCGAGTTGGTTATCGACATGCAGTTGCGGATCCTTGAGATGCACACACAAACACAAATAGACACATACACACACACACCCTAGTTGTGAGTTGATGGTAAACTTGAAATTGTGGGCCACGAATAAACACACAAACACACACACACACACACAAACACACATCCCCTAGTTACGAGTGGATGGTCAACTTGCAACTGGGGGCCACGAATAAACACACACACACACAGACACACACACTCTCACACACACACACCCCTAGTTGCGAGTCAATGGGAAACTTGCAACTGGGTGCCCTCAACAAAAGATACACCCCCTAGTTGCGAGCCGATGCTTGACATGCAATTGGGGACCCCTTGACAAAAAGAGACACACACACATCCTAGTTGAGAGTTGATGGTCGACATGCATCTGGGGACCCTTGACAAATACACACACATACACACACCCTTGCGAGTTGGTTATCGACATGCAGTTGCGGATCCTTGAGACAAACACACAAACACACAAAGACACACAGACGCACCCTAGTTGCGAGTTGATGGTAAACTTGCAATTGTGGGCCACGAATACATACACACACACATCCCCTAGTTGCAAGTGGATGGTCAACTTACAACTTGGGGCCACGAATAAACACACACACACACACACCTAGTTGCGAGTCGATGGACAACTTGCAACTGGGTGTCCTCAACAAAACACACACCCCCTAGTTGCCAGTCGATGCTTGATACGCAATTGGGGACCCCTTGACAAAAATAGGCACACACACACACCCTAGTTGCGAGTTGATGGTCAACTTGCAACTGGGGACCCCTTGACAAAAAGACGCACACACACACCCCTAGTTGCGAGCTGATGGTCAACTTGCAACTGGGTGTTCTCAAACAAACACACACCTCCTAGTTGCGAGTTGATGGTCTACATGCAACCGGGGACCCTTGACAAAAAGACACACACACACACACCCCTAGTTGTGAGTCCATTATTAACATGCAACTAGTGACCCTGTACACACACACACATCCTTAGTTGTGAGTCGATTGAAGGAAATATGCCCTAGAGGCAATAATAAAGTTATTATTTATTTCCTCATATCATGATAAATGTTTATTATTCATGCTAGAATTGTATTAACCGGAAACATGTTACATGTGTGAATACATAGACAAACATATAGTCACTAGTATGCCTCTACTTGACTAGCTCATTAATCAAAGATGGTTATGTTTCCTAACCATTGACATGTGTTGTCATTTGATTAATGGGATCACATCATTAGGAGAATGAGGTGATTGACATGACCCATCCCGTTAGCTTAGCACTTGATCGTTTAGTATTCTGCTATTGCTTCCTTCATGACTTATACATGTTCCTGTAACTATGAGAATTGTGTAACTCCCGTTTACCGGAGGAACACTTTGGGTACTACCAAACGTCACAACGTAACTGGGTGATTATAAAGGAGTACTACAGGTGTCTCCGAAGGTACATGTTGAGTTAGCATAATTCGAGATTAGGTTTTGTCACTCCGATTGTCGGAGAGGTATCTCTGGGCCCTCTCGGCAATGCTCATCACCTAAGCCTTGCAAGCATATAACTAATGAGTTAGTTATAAGATGAAGTATTACAGAACGAGTAAAGAGACTTGTCGATAACGAGATTGAACTAGGTATTGGATACCGACGATCGAATCTCGGACAAGTAACATACCGATGACAAAGGGAACAACGTATGTTGTTATGCGGTTTGACCGATAAAGATCTTCGTAGAATATGTAGGAACCAATATGGGCATCCAGGTCCCGCTATTGGTTATTGACCAGAGATGTGTCTCAGTCATGTCTACATCGTTCTCGAACCGTAGGGTCCGCACGCTTAAAGTTTCGATGACAGTTATATTATGAGTTTATGTATTTTGATGTACCGAAGGTTGTTCGGAGTCCCGGATATGATTACGGACATGACGAGGAGTCTCGAAATGGTCGAGACATAAAGATTGATATATTGGACGGATATATTTGGACACCGGAAAGGTTCCGGAGAAGTTTGGAGCCCCGGGAGGTTACCGGAACCCCCCGGGAGGTATATGGGCCTTATTGGGCCCATGTAGGAGGAAGAGAGAAGGAGCAAGGGAAGGGGGCGCCCCCCCCCCAAGCCCAATCCGAATTGGGGAGGGGGGCTGGCCCCCCCTTTCCTTTCTCCTTCCCCCTCTTCCTATTACTACTACTAGTACTACTTCCTAATACTAGTACTCTTTCCTTCCCCCTCCAAATAAGATAAGGAAAAGAGAGGGAAACCTACTTGGAGTAGGTTTCCCCCTCCTCATGGCGCGCCCCCCCTAGGGCCGGCCACCTCCTCCCTCCCTCCTTTATATACGGGGGTAGGGGGGCACCCTAGAACACACAAGTTGATCATTGATCGTTCCTTAGCCGTGTGCGGTGCCCCCCTCCACGATATTACACCTCGGTCATATTGTAGCGGTGCTTAGGCGAAGCCCTGCAACAGGAGAACATCAAGATCGTCACCACGCCGTCGTGCTGACGGAACTCCCCCTCGGTGCCTCTGCTGGATCGGAGATCGAGGGTGCGTCATCGAGCTGTACGCGTGTCAAGAACTCGGAGGTGCCGGAGTAACGGTACTTGGATCGGTTGAACCGGAGGACGTACGACTACTTCCTCTACGTTGCGTCAACGCTTCCGCTTCGGTCTACGAGGGTACGTAGACAACACTCTCCCCTCGTTGCTATATCATCACCATGATCTTGCGTGTGTGTAGGATTTTTTTTGAAATTACTACGTTCCCCAACAGTGGCATCCGAGCCTAGGTTTTATGCGTTGATGTTATATGCACGAGTAGAACACAAGTGAGTTGTGGACGATATAAGTCATACTGCCTACCAGCATGTCATACTTTGGTTCAGCGGTATTGTGAGATGAAGCGGCCCGGACCGACATTACGCGTACACTTACGCGAGACTGGTTTCACCGTTACGAGCACTCGTGCTTAAAGGTGGCTGGCGGGTGTCTGTCTCTCTCACTTTAGTTGAACCGAGTGTGGCTACGCCCGGTCCTTGTGAAGGTTAAAACGGAGTCTATTTGACAAACTATCGTTGTGGTTTTGATGCGTAGGTGAGATTGGTTCTTGCTTAAGCCCGTAGCAGCCACGTAAAATTTGCAACAACAAAGTAGAGGACGTCTAACTTGTTTTTGCAGGGCATGTTGTGATGTGATATGGCCAAGACATGATGCTATATTTTATTGTATGAGATGATCATGTTTTGTAACCGAAGTTATCGGCAACTGGCAGGAGCCATATGGTTGTCGCTTTATTGTATGAAATGCAAACGCCCTGTAATTGCTTTACTTTATCTCTAAGCGGTAGCGATAGTCGTAGAAGCAATAGATGGCGTAACGACAACGATGCTACGATGGAGATCAAGGTGTCGCGCCGGTGACGATGGTGATCACGATGGTGCTTCGAAGATGGAGATCACAAGCACAAGATGATGATGGCCATATCATATCACTTATATTGATTGCATGTGATGTTTATCCTTTTTGCATCTTATCTTGCTTTGTTTGACGGTAGCATTTTAAGATGATCTCTCACTAATTATCAAGAAGTGTTCTCCCTGAGTATGCACCGTTGCAAAAGTTATTCGTGCTGAGACACCACGTGATGATCGGGTGTGATAGGCTCTACGTTCAAATACAACGGGTGCAAAACAGTTGCACACGCGGAATACTCAGGTTATACTTGACGAGCCTAGCATATACATATATGGCCTCGGAACACGGGGACCGAAAGGTCGAGCGTGAATCATATAGTAGATATGATCAACATAGAGATGTTCACCATTGAAACTACTCCATCTCACGTGATGATCGGACATGGTTTAGTTGATTTGGATCACGTAATCACTTAGATGACTAGAGAGATGTCTGTCTAAGTGGGAGTTCTTTAGTAATATGATTAATTGAACTTAAATTTATCATGAACTTAGTACCTGATAGTATTTTGCTTGTCTATGTTTGTATGTAGATAGATGGCTCGTGCTATTGTTCCGTTGAATTTTAATGCGTTCCTTGAGAAAGCAAAGTTGAAAGATGATGGTAGCAATTACACGGACTGGGTCCGTAACCTGAGGATTATCCTCATTGCTGCACAGAAGAGTTACATCCTGGAAGCACCGCTGGGTGCCAGGCCTGCTGCTGATGCAACTGACGACGTTAAGAACGTCTGGCAGAGCAAAGCTGATGACTACTCTATAGTTCAGTGTGCCATGCTTTACGGCTTAGAACCGGGTCTTCAACGACGTTTTGAACGTCATGGGGCATATGAGATGTTCCAGGAGTTGAAGTTAATATTTCAAGCAAATTCCCGGATTGAGAGATATGAAGTCTTCAATAAGTTCTACAGCTGCAAGATGGAGGAGAATAGTTCTGTCAGTGAGCATATACTCAAAATGTCTGGGTATAATAATCACTTGATTCAACTGGGAGTTAATCTTCCGGATGATAGCGTCATTGACAGAATTCTCCAATCACTGCCACCAAGCTACAAGAGCTTTGTGATGAACTATAATATGCAAGGGATGAACAAGACTATTCCCGAGCTCTTCGCGATGCTGAAAGCCGCGGAGGTAGAAATCAAAAAGGAGCATCAAGTGTTGATGGTCAACAAGACCACTGGTTTCAAGAAAAGGGGCAAAGGGAAGAAGAAGGGGAACTTCAAAAGGAACGGCAAACAAGTTGCTGCTCAAGTGAAGAAACCCAAGTCTGGACCTAAGCCTGAAACTGAGTGCTTCTACTGCAAGCAGACTGGACACTGGAAGCGGAACTACCCCAAGTATTTGGCGGATAAGAAGGATGGCAAAGTGAACAAAGGTATATGTGATATACATGTTATTGATGTGTACCTTACTAATGCTCGCAGTAGCACCTGGGTATTTGATACTGGTTCTGTTGCTAACATTTGCAACTCGAAACAGGGACTACGGATTAAGCGAAGATTAGCTAAGGACGAGGTGACGATGCGCGTGGGGAATGGTTCCAAAGTCGATGTGATCGCGGTCGGCACGCTACCTCTACATCTACCATCGGGATTAGTTTTAGACCTGAATAATTGTTATTTGGTGCCTACGTTGAGCATGAACATTATATCTGGATCTTGTTTGATGCGAGACGGTTATTCATTTAAATCAGAGAATAATGGTTGTTCTATTTATATGAGTAATATCTTTTATGGTCATGCACCCTTGAAGAGTGGTCTATTTTTATTAAATCTCGATAGTAGTGATACACATATTCATAATGTTGAAGCCAAAAGATGCAGAGTTGATAATGATAGTGCAACATATTTGTGGCACTGCCGTTTAGGTCATATCGGTGTAAAACGCATGAAGAAACTCCATACTGATGGACTTCTGGAATCACTTGATTATGAATCACTTGGTACTTGCGAACCGTGCCTCATGGGCAAGATGACAAAAACACCGTTCTCCGGATCTATGGAGAGAGCAACAGATTTGTTGGAAATCATACATACAGATGTATGTGGTCCGATGAATGTTGAGGCTCGTGGCGGATATCATTATTTCCTCACCTTCACAGATGATTTGAGCAGATATGGGTATATCTACTTGATGAAGCACAAGTCTGAAACATTTGAAAAGTTCAAAGAATTTCAGAGTGAAGTAGAAAATCATCGTAACAAGAAAATAAAGTTTCTACGATCTGATCGTGGAGGAGAATATTTGAGTTACGAGTTTGGTTTACATTTGAAACAATGTGGAATAGTTTCGCAACTCACGCCACCTGGAACACCACAGCGAAATGGTGTGTCCGAACGTCGTAATCGTACTTTACTTGATATGGTGCGATCTATGATGTCTCTTACCGATTTACCGCTATCGTTTTGGGGTTATGCTTTAGAGACGGCCGCATTCACGTTAAATAGGGCACCATCAAAATCCGTTGAGACGACGCCTTATGAACTGTGGTTTGGCAAGAAACCAAAGTTGTCGTTTCTCAAAGTTTGGGGATGCGATCCTTATGTGAAGAAACTTCAACCAGATAAACTCGAACCCAAATCGGAGAAATGTGTCTTCATAGGATACCCAAAGGAGACAATTGGGTACACCTTCTATCACAGATCTGAAGGCAAGATTTTCGTTGCTAAAATCGGATCCTTTCTAGAGAAGGAGTTTCTCTCGAAAGAAGTGAGTGGGAGGAAAGTAGAACTTGATGAGATAACTGTATCTACTCCCTTATTGGAAAGTAGTTCATCACAAGAACCGGTTCCTGTGACAACTACACCAATTAGTGAGGAAGCTAATGATATTGATCATGAAACTTCAGATCAAGTTTCTACTGAACCTCGTAGGTCTACCAGAGTAAGATCCGCACCAGAGTGGTACGGAAATCCTATTCTGGAAGTCATGTTACTAGACCATGATGAACCTACGAACTATGAGGAAGCGATGATGAGCCCAGATTCCGCAAAATGGCTAGAGGCCATGAAATCTGAGATAGGATCCATGTATGAAAATAAAGTATGGACTTTGGTTGACTTGCCCGATGATCGGCAAGCCATTGAGAATAAATGGATCTTTAAGAAGAAGACTGACGCTGATGGTAATGTTACTGTCTACAAAGCTCGACTTGTTGCAAAAGGTTTTCGACAAGTTCAAGGGGTTGACTACGATGAGACTTTCTCACCCGTAGCGATGATTAAGTCTGTCCGAATCATGTTGGCTATTGCTGCATTTCATGATTATGAAATTTGGCAAATGGATGTCAAGACTGCATTCTTGAATGGATTTCTAGAAGAAGAGTTGTATATGATGCAACCTGAAGGTTTTGTTGATCCAAAAGGTGCTGACAAAGTGTGCAAGCTCCAACGTTCCATTTATGGACTGGTGCAAGCATCTCGGAGTTGGAATAAACGTTTTGATAGTGTGATCAAAGCATATGGCTTTATACAGACTTTTGGAGAAGCCTGTATTAACAAGAAAGTGAGTGGGAGCTCTGTAGCATTTCTAGTTTTATATGTTGATGACATATTATTAATTGGAAATGATATAGAATTTCTGGATAGCATAAAGGGATACTTGAATAAAAGTTTTTCTATGAAAGACCTCGGTGAAGCTGCTTACATATTGGGCATCAAGATCTATAGAGATAGATCAAGACGCTTAATAGGACTTTCACAAAGTACATACCTTGACAAAATTTTGAAAAAGTTCAAAATGGATCAGGCAAAGAAAGGATTCTTGCCTGTGCTACAAGGTGTGAAGTTGAGTCAAACTCAATGCCCGACCACAGCAGAAGATAGAGAGAAAATGAAAGATGTTCCCTATGCTTCAGCCATAGGCTCTATCATGTATGCAATGCTGTGTACCAGACCTGATGTATGCTTAGCAATAAGCTTGGCAGGTAGGTACCAAAGTAATCCAGGAGTGGATCACTGGACAGCGGTCAAGAACATCCTGAAATACCTGAAAAGGACTAAGGATATGTTTCTCGTATATGGAGGTGACAAAGAGCTAGTCGTAAATGGTTACGTCGATGCAAGCTTTGACACTGATCCGGACGATTCTAAATCGCAGACCGGATACGTGTTTTTATTAAACGGTGGAGCTGTAAGTTGGTGCAGTTCTAAACAAAGCGTCGTGGCGGGATCTACATGTGAAGCGGAGTACATAGCTGCTTCTGAAGCAGCAAATGAAGGAGTCTGGATGAAGGAGTTCATTTCCGATCTAGGTGTCATACCTAGTGCATCGGGACCAATGAAGATCTTTTGTGACAATACTGGTGCAATTGCCTTGGCAAAGGAATCCAGATTTCACAAGAGGACCAAGCACATCAAGAGACGCTTCAATTCCATTCGGGATCAAGTCCAAGTGGGAGACATAGAGATTTGCAAGATACATACGGATCTGAATGTTGCAGACCCGTTCACTAAGCCTCTCTCACGAGCAAAACATGATCAGCACCAAGACTCCATGGGTGTTAGAATCATTACTATGTAATCTAGATTATTGACTCTAGTGCAAGTGGGAGACTGAAGGAAATATGCCCTAGAGGCAATAATAAAGTTATTATTTATTTCCTCATTTCATGATAAATGTTTATTATTCATGCTAGAATTGTATTAACCGGAAACATGATACATGTGTGAATACATAGACAAACATATAGTCACTAGTATGCCTCTACTTGACTAGCTCATTAATCAAAGATGGTTATGTTTCCTAACCATTGACATGTGTTGTCATTTGATTAATGGGATCACATCATTAGGAGAATGAGGTGATTGACATGACCCATCCCGTTAGCTTAGAACTTGATCGTTTAGTATTCTGCTATTGCTTCCTTCATGACTTATACATGTTCCTGTAACTATGAGAATTGTGTAACTCCCGTTTACCGGAGGAACACTTTGGGTACTACCAAACGTCACAACGTAACTGGGTGATTATAAAGGAGTACTACAGGTGTCTCCGAAGGTACATGTTGAGTTAGCATAATTCGAGATTAGGTTTTGTCACTCCGATTGTCGGAGAGGTATCTCTGGGCCCTCTCGGCAATGCTCATCACCTAAGCCTTGCAAGCATGTAACTAATGAGTTAGTTATAAGATGAAGTATTACAGAACGAGTAAAGAGACTTGTCGATAACGAGATTGAACTAGGTATTGGATACCGACGATCGAATCTCGGACAAGTAACATACCGATGACAAAGGGAACAACGTATGTTGTTATGCGGTTTGACCGATAAAGATCTTCATAGAATATGTAGGAACCAATATGGGCATCCAGGTCCCGCTATTGGTTATTGACCAGAGATGTGTCTCAGTCATGTCTACATCGTTCTCGAACCGTAGGGTCCGCACGCTTAAGGTTTCGATGACAGTTATATTATGAGTTTATGTATTTTGATGTACCGAAGGTTGTTCGAAGTCCCGGATATGATTGCGGACATGACGAGGAGTCTCGAAATGGTCGAGACATAAAGATTGATATATTGGACGGATATATTTGGACACCGGAAAGGTTCCGGAGAAGTTTGGAGCCCCGGGAGGTTACCGGAACCCCCCGGGAGGTATATGGGCCTTATTGGGCCCATGTAGGAAGAAGAGAGAAGGAGCAAGGGAGGGGGGCGCGCCCCCCCAAGCCCAATCCGAATTGGGGAGGGGGGCCGGCCCCCCCTTTCCTTTCTCCTTCCCCCTCTTCCTATTACTACTACTAGTACTACTTCCTAATACTAGTACTCTTTCCTTCCCCCTCCAAATAAGATAAGGAAAAGAGAGGGAAACCTACTTGGAGTAGGTTTCCCCCTCCTCATGGCGCGCCCCCCTAGGGCCGGCCACCTCCTCCCTCCCTCCTTTATATACGGGGGTAGGGGGGCACCCTAGAAGACACAAGTTGATCATTGATCGTTCCTTAGCCGTGTGCGGTGCCCCCCTCCACGATATTACACCTCGGTCATATTGTAGCGGTGCTTAGGCGAAGCCCTGCAACAGGAGAACATCAAGATCGTCACCACGCCGTCGTGCTGACGGAACTCCCCCTCGGCGCCTCTGCTGGATCGGAGATCGAGGGTGCGTCATCGAGCTGTACGCGTGTCAAGAACTCGGAGGTGCCGGAGTAATGGTACTTGGATCGGTTGAACCGGAGGACGTACGACTACTTCCTCTACGTTGCGTCAACGCTTCCGCTTCGGTCTACGAGGGTACGTAGACAACACTCTCCCCTCGTTGCTATATCATCACCATGATCTTGCGTGTGCGTAGGAAATTTTTTGAAATTACTACGTTCCCCAACATCGATGAGCGGGTTGCAACTGGGGGCCACAACAAAACACACACACACGCACCCCCTAGTTGCGAGTTGGTTATTGACATGCAGTTGCGGATCCTTGAGACAAACACACAAACACACACACACACACCCTAGTTGCGAGTTGATGGTAAACTTGCAATTGTGGGCCACGAATAAACACACACACACACACATATCTCCTAGTTGCGAGTGGAGTCAACTTGCAACTGGGGGGCACGAATAAACACACATACACGCACACACCCCTAGGTGCGAGTCGATGGGCGACTTGCAACTGGGTGCCCTCAACAAAAAATGTTAATACGTGCTGCTTGGTTATGTACATGTTGAATCGTCCGGTTATTGTTTTTCACACTTTTGTTTGTAGTTTCTGAAAAATATAAATGCATATTTTCCAAAAAATATAGTTTCGTCAAAAAATATAAAACATTCATCGTGCATTAAAATAATGTATGTGCAACTTAAAAATGTTGATAGCACTTAAAAAAATGTTCGCCGTGGTATTTGAAAGATGTTTAACACGTACTAGAAAAAATGTACAAAAAGTATGTGTCTGAAAAAATGTACAACCGGGGCCCTACAAACATACGCCCCTAGTTGCAAGTCGGCGGTTGACTTACAACTAGGGCAACTACAAAAAAATTACAACGCGTCCCAATTGTGATTATATGGCTGACTTGCAACTAGGGCCGCTACAAACATACGTCCCCTAGTTGCGAGTAAATGGTTGACTTGCAACTGGAGCAACAACAAACAAGTACGATTCGCCCCAGTCGCGAGTCGATGGTTGACGTGCAACTGAGGACCCATGACAAAAAGATACACACACACACACACACCTTAGTTGCGAGTCGGTCATCGACATGCAACTGGGGACCCTCGACAAAAACACACACACACACGCACACTCTAGTTGTGAGTCGGTTATTGACATGCAACAGGGGACCCTCGACAAAAACACACACATACACTCCCCCTAGTTGCGAGTCGATGGTGGGCTTGTATCTTGGGACCCTCGATAAAACACACACCCTCCCCTAGTTGCGAGTCGATGGCCAAATTGCAACTAGCGGTCATCAACAAACACAGACACCCTAGTCACGAGTCGATGGTTAAGATGCAACCAGGGGCCACACAAAACACATACGCACACCCCCTAGTTGTGAGTTGATGGTTGACGTGCAACTGGGGACCCTTGACAAGAAGACACACACACACACACCTAGTTGCGAGTTGACGGTAAACTTACAATTGTGGGCCATGAATAAACACACACACCCCTAATTGCGAGTCGATGGGCAACTCGCAACTGGGTGTCCTCAACAAAACACACACCCCCTAGTTGTGAGTCGATGCTTGACAAGCAATTGAGGACCCCTTAACAAAGAGACACAAACACACACCTTAGTTGCGAGTTGATGGTCAACTTGCAACTGACCCCTTGACAAAAAGACACATATACACCTCTAGTTGCGAGTTGATGATCGACTTGCAACTAGGGTTCTCAAACAAACACACACTTCCTAGTTGTGAGTTGATGGTCGACATGCAACCGGGGACCCTTGATAAAAAGACACACACCCCTAGTTGTGAGTCGGTTATCGACATGCAACTAGTGACCCTCTACACACACACACACATCCTAAGTTGCGAGTCGATGAGCAACTTGCAACTGGGGGTCCTCAATAAACACACACCCCTCTAGTTGCGAGTCGATGCTTGACATGCAACTGGGGAGCCCTTGACAAAAAGACACACACACGCACACACCCCTAGTTGCAAGTCGGTTATCGACATGCAAATTGGGGACCCTAGGTACACACACAAACACACCCTACTTGCGAGTAGATGGTCAACTTGCAACTAGGGGTCCTCAACAAACACACGCACCCCTAGTTGTGAGTCGATGCTTGACATGCAACTGGAGACCACGTGACAAAAAGACACACACACACACACACCCTAGTTTCGAGTTGATGGTCAACTTGCAACTGGGGACCCCTTGACAAAAAGACACACAAACACCCTCCTAGTTGCGAGTTGGTTATCGACATGTAGTTGCGGACCCTTGACACACACACACCCTAGTTGCGAGTTGATGGTAAACTTGCAATTGTGGG
>NC_041386.1:161922544-161923112 GCF_002162155.2 Triticum dicoccoides
TGCGAGTCGACGGGCAACTTGCAACTGGGTGTCCTCAACAAAACACACACACCCTAGTTGCGAGTCGATGCTTGACATGCAATTGGCGACCCCTTGACAAAAAGAGACACACACACACACACACCCTAGTTGCGAGTTGATGGTCAACTTGCAACTGGGGACCCCTTGACAAAAAGACACGCACACACACCTTTAGTTGTGAGTTGATGGTCAACTTGCAACTGGGGGTTCTCAAACAAACACACACCTTCTAGTTGCGAGTTGATGGTCGACATGCAACCGGGGACCCTTGATAAAAGGACACACACACACCCCTAGTTGTGAGTCGATTATTGACATGCAACTAGTGACCCTCTACAAACACACACACACACATCCTCAGTTGCGAGTCGATGAGCGGGTTGCAACTAGGGGCCATAACAAAACACACACACACGCACCCCCCTAGTTGCGAGTTGGTTATCGACATGCAGTTGCGGATCCTTGAGACACACACGCAAACACAAATAGACACACACACACACCCTAGTTGCGAGTTGATGGTAAACTTGCATTTGTGGGCCATGAA
>NC_041386.1:161923308-161924242 GCF_002162155.2 Triticum dicoccoides
ATGCAATTGGGGACCCCTTGACAAAAAGAGACACACGCACACATCCTAGTTGCGAGTTGATGGTCGACATGCATCTGGGGACCCTTGACAAAAAGACACACACACACACACACACACCCCTTGCGAGTTGGTTATCGACATGCAGTTGCGGATCCTTGAGACACACACACACACACCCTTGTTGCGAGTTGATGGTAAACTTGCAATGGTGGGCCACGAATAAACACACATAGACACACACACATCCCCTAGTTGCGAGTGGATGGTCAACTTGCAACTGGGGGCCACGAATAAACACACACACACACACCCCTAGTTGCGAGTCAATGGACAACTTGCAACTGGGTGTCCTCAATAAAATACACACCCCCTAGTTGGCAGTCGATGCTTGACACGCAATTGGGGACCCCTTGACAAAAAGAGGCACACACACACCCTAGTTTCGAGTTGATGGTCAACTTGCAACTCGGGACCCCTTGACAAAAAGACGCACACACACACCCCTAGTTGCAAGTTGATGGTCAACTTGTAACTGGGTGTTCTCAAACAAACACACACCTCCTAGTTGCGAGTTGATGGTCGACATGCAACCGGGGACCCTTGAAAAAAAGACACACACACCCCTAGTTGTGAGTCGGTTATTGACATGCAACTAGTGACCCTCTACAAACACACACACACACACACACACATCCTTAGTTGCGAGTCGATGAGCGGGTTGCAAGTGGGGGCCACAACAAAACACACACACACACGCACCCCCTAGTTGCAAGTTGGTTATCGACATGCAGATGCGGATCCTTGAGACACACACACAAACACACAAAGACACACACACACGCACACACACCCTAGTTGCGAGTTGATGGTAAACTTGCAATTGTGGGCCACGAATAAAAACACACACACACACATCCCCTAGTTGCGAGTGGGT
>NC_041386.1:161924695-161982004 GCF_002162155.2 Triticum dicoccoides
CAACTTGAAACTAGGTGTCCTCAACAAAACACCCCCCTAGTTGCGAGTCGATGCTTGACATGCAATTATGGACCCTTGACAAAAAGAGACACACACACACACATACACCCTAGTTGCGAGTTGATGGTCAACTTGCAACTGGGGACCCCTTGACAAAAAGACGCACACACACACCCCTAGTTGCGAGTTGATGGTCAAGTTACAACTAGGTGTTCTCAAAGAAACACACACCTCCTAGTTGCGAGTTGATGGTCGACATGCAACCGGGGACCCTTGACAAAAAGACACACCCCCCTAGTTGTGAGTCGGTTATCGACATGCAACTAGTGACCCTCTACAAACACACACACACACACACACACACACACACACATCCTTAGTTGCGAGTCGATGAGCGGGTTGCAACTGGTTATCAACTACGAGTCGATGAGCGGGTTGCAACTTGTTATCAACTGCGAGTCGATTGTCGGCATGCAATTAGGGACCCTCGACAATTGACACCTAAATAGTCGCGAGTAGATAATTGACACCTAGATAGTTGCACCAAAATATCCAACTGCAAAAAACTAGTTGCGAAATGATGATGGAAAAACTAGTGGCGAAACACTTACAAAAAAATTATAATATAGAAAAAAGAATAAAAAAACACAGTGACATAACAAAAATATCCAAAGCACACAGACAAGTCATGTCGTCTTCTTCTTTAGATTTCGAAACAAATTAGTGGCGAAACTCTTACAAAAAACTAGTAGCGAAATGATGGTGGAAAAACTAGTGGCGGAACACTTACAAAAAAAATTATAGTGTAGAAAAAAAAGAATAAAAGAACACAGTGACATAACAAAAATATCCAAAGCACACAGACACGTCAGGTCGTCTTCTTCTTCAGATTTCAAAACAAATAGTGGCGAAACTCTTACAAAAAACTAGTGGCGAAACGATGGTGGAAAAACTAGTGGTGAAACACTCACAAAAAATTTATAGTATAGAAAAAGAAAAGAAAAAGAACACAGAGCCATAAAAAAATATCCAAAGCACACAGACAGGTCAGGTCGTCTTCTTCTTTAGATTTCGAAACAAAAACAAACAGAAAAATGGAAAAACAATGGAGGGAACGGGAGAACTGGGGGAGCGGAACACGCGAAAGGAGAGGGGCGACTCGGGTGGTGGCTAACGTATCGATCTAATGTACTCTAGTACTCTTGGGCTAGACTTCGTATATAGCCCATATCAAACAAAGGAGACGCCGGCCCAACAAAAAAACAAAAAGAAACAATTCCTCTCCGATGTAGGCCTCCCGGGCCGACAAGAGGATACGAGGATCGATAGTGATGCGGGCAAACACTCGATCAAAACAAAGCAAACAGATCGGACGGCTGGACATTTAGATGTGAGATCACTAAAAAACATCTAGATGTGAATTAGTCATTCTGTAGAGAAAATAAGGGGAGAGGCCCCACCCCGGTTGAAATCAGGGGGGCCGAAGAGATTAGATAAGGCAAGTTACGTAACATTACATAGGTCGTACGTAGATCTAGCATTTTTCTAGTAGAAATGTGTGTAATTTTTTCCATCGCTTCCTAGGAACACTAGACTAGAAGAAGGAAGGACGACGTAAAACTTGAAAATCTGAAAGATTCTAGTGAAAAATAATTGATAAAGGAAAGATTCTAGTAATCAAATAAGGAAGGAATCTATTCACGAAAATGGGAGAGGAATGATTCACCGTTATTTTCGTGGCATCAAGAACATAAGTATAGCATATTTCTTTCTCATTCAAGTTCAGATGTCAGTGGGATCTAAGGTAGGACGTCGGGGTGAGGATTGTCCATTGATCCGACGACAGGAATATCCCACCCAAGAAAGTAATGGCTCCTTTGATTCAAAGGAATTACATAGGATTTTTGGAGGATTTGAACCCTTAGGAATTTTTTCTATGATGCTCCTTTGATTCGTAGGATTGGCATCCTTAGTGATTTTTCCATAGGATCTATTTGTACTACATTTTGGAGGAAAATATCCATCCACTCAAACCTCTTTCTAGAATTCCTTTGTTTTTCCTGCGCTATCAAACACTCTTTCAAATCCTGTAGGATACTATAGGACATACCATCCTATTCCTGCATTTTTTCTATTCCTTCATTTTGACAATCCTGCGAATCAAAGAGGCCCTAAACTCTAGTTAAAATGGATCATCAATTGCCTTCAACCTTTGCCTTTTGCATAATTTTGACTAATTCGGCAACGATCACTCGAGAGATTCTGCGACGGTTGCCATGTACGTACGCAACTAAACACAATCACAAGAGCAATTAGCGCCCTTCTCACCCGATTGACAATGCAATTTCGGTTTAACCATGGCAGTGAATGCGGGGCCCGCCGTGCCATGGAGAGGGGACGAAAGAGCGCTCTCGCATTCTGTACACTTCTCGCGCCTTCCTGCTGCCGCTACCGAAACTGCCACCGCGAGAAGCTTCCGTCCACGGCGTCCCGGCCGTCCGATCTACAATCTCCGCCAGGCGTACGCGTCCGATCGCACAGGCCATGCTCCCTGACCGACGACGTGGGGCGTTATCCAGTGGACCAGTCCGCCCTGCGTTTCCTTATTTATAGCCTCGCTACCCACCGTGAAACCTCATCAGAGATCCCAAGCCAAAAACCCCACTCTCGACGAGCCTCAAGAGCTCAAGCCCGAACACAAAAGCTCAAGCCCGAACCCAAGAAAGCTTCCTCCCCGAGACTAGATCAAGATGGCTCCCGAGCTGGCCGGCAAGATGGCCGCCAAGGCTGCCGTGGCGGCGGCGAAGCCCGCGACGAAGGCGTACGTGACGTTCTTGGCGGGGGCAGGGGACTACTGGATGGGCGTGGTTGGGCTTGCCAAGGGCCTGCGCAAGGTTGGCTCGGCCTACCCACTGGTGGTAGCCGTGCTGCCCGACGTGCCCGAGCTCCACCGCAAGATCCTCGTCTCCCAGGGCTGCATCGTCCGCGAGATCGCCCCCGTGTACCCGCCCGAGAACCACACCCAGTTTGCCATGGCCTACTACGTCATCAACTACTCCAAGCTCCGCATCTGGGAGGTAAAATTACCATACCACCTGCATGTCTCGCTCACGTTTGTCAGTGTGTATGGCAGTAATGGTGTGCTGATCTGTTATTGACTTGGTTTTGAACGCAGTTTGTGGAGTACGAGAGGATGGTGTACCTCGACGCCGACATCCAGGTGTTCGAAAACATCGACGAGCTGTTCGATCTGCCCAAGGGGCACTTCTACGCCGTGATGGACTGCTTCTGCGAGAAGACGTGGAGCCACACCCCGCAGTACCAGATCGGCCACTGCCAGCAGTGTCCCGACAAGGTGACGTGGCCGGCCGCCGAGATGGGCCCGCCGCCGGCGCTCTACTTCAACGCCGGCATGTTCGTGCACGAGCCCAGCATGGCCACCGCCAAGGCGCTCCTTGACACCCTCCGCGTGATGCCGACGACCCCATTCGCGGAGCAGGTAAGCCGCTAATTATTTTTTCTCGAGAGTCCAGATTTGGCAGTAATAACGGCGTTCGTGCTCACCTTGTTCTTGCTCCCTAATCTGCAGGATTTCCTGAACATGTTCTTCAAGGAGCAGTACAAGCCGATCCCGCTGGTCTACAACCTTGTGCTGGCGATGCTCTGGAGGCACCCGGAGAACGTCCAGCTGGAGAAGGTCAAGGTGGTGCACTACTGCGCTGCGGTAAGTGGACTGCCCTGTCGGTCGCTGGTATGAATTTCGGTCGGTTTCTGGCTATTGCTTGCATTCTTACGGATGGATCGGTCACACATGGTCGCAGGGATCGAAGCCATGGAGGTTCACGGGCAAAGAGGAGAACATGGACAGGGAGGACATCAGGATCCTCGTCAGGAACTGGTGGGACATCTACAACGACGACGAGAGCCTCGATTTCAAGGGCCTGCCCGCCCTGGCCGCCGACGCCGACGAGCTCGAGGCGGCGGCCAAGAAGCCGCTCCGCGCAGCGCTTGCGGAAGCCGGCACCGTCAAGTACGTCGCCGCGCCCTCGGCTGCGTAATCCCCGGTCGCCTAGCTCCGGCCCGTGCCACTGTGGCCATCAAAGCAGGAAGCCGGGCACCTATAAGCATTTGCATTTTGGTATTTTGCGTCTGTTCGGTACCAAGTTAGCAGTATCATTTCAAGTTCAAGATAGGAGGTTTGATCGAAAGAGTCCACGTATGTGAATATACCCTCGACCCTTTGTGAAGTAGGGTGTTGTCTCGTCCTGTATGAAAGAATTATGTGTGAATCAATAGGAAGCTGCAAAAATTATGGCATATTTTTCACGTCAGCTTCTCTCTCACTTACGTTTGTCAGCTCTCCTTTCCTTGTCGTTCTGTCTCTAGAAGGACGAAATGCGTCATTCTCGGGGAGAAAAAACATGCTGCGATGGGTGATGCACGGCCAATCCTTCTCCCTGACCCTCTTCACGTTTTTGGATGATTCTAAGGCCAACTCCACGGCACGATCCAAATGGACGTTCGTTTTATTTGGATTCTGTCCGTTTGAATAGCGATTTAAGGTCGTGTTCGGACGTTTCTTGGGATGCGATGGTCGTGTTCGGACGTTTCTTGGGATGCCGCGGCCAATCCTTCTCCATTTGCCCCATCCTATTCGTCAGGGCCAAAAATACCTACATTCTCATCAAAACTAGTTTGCATGACCAAATATTTGTCTGAAAATTAAAATAGTTTTACAACACAATTAAAATTGTCCTTAACAAAAAAGTTTTACAACTAAATTGAAATTGTCTTGACTGAACATAAAATGAATCAATACGGCTATTGGTTGCCAATATAATTTCACACGTGCTCAACCAAGTCGTTCTAAAGATTCAAATGACTATGCCAATCACACATCTCACGAAGGAATTGCACAAATTGTTTAAATGTGATTGGGTCTTGGTGCAGGGGCTCAATATTTTCACCTTGATAATCAAATCCTTGGTCGAAGATACTCTAATCACGCTCGTCCTCGACGATTATGTTGTGCATGATCACACAAGCAGTCATTATCTTCCAAAGCTTCTTTTCGTCCCATGACAGTGCAGGGTTTCGAACGACACCTCATCGGGATTGAATCACAACAAAATCACGTTCCACATCCTTTTTAACACTCTCTTGCATTTGGGCAAATCTCTTTCTCTTCTCACCTTGGGGTTTCGAGATTGTCTTCACAAAAGTTGACCACTGAGGATATATACCATCAGCTAGATAGTATCCCTTGTTGTACTGGTGGCCGTTGATCTCAAAGTTGACAGGTGGAGAGTGGCCTTCTGCAAGCCTTGCGAAGACTGGAGAACACTGCAGCACGTTGATATCATTGTGAGAATCTGCCATGCCGAAGAAAGAATGCCATGTCCAAAGATCCTGCGAAGACACCGCTTCTAATATGACAGTGCACGCGTTGACATGCCCCTTGTACTAGCTCTGCCAAGCAAATGGACAGTTCTTCCACTCCCAGTGCAGACAATCTATGCTGCCAAGCATGCCTGAAAAGCCTCTAGCTGCGTTGGGCGCCAACAATCTCTCTGTATCAGCTGCAGTTGACTGCCTCAAGTACTCTGGGCCAAACACCTCGATCACAGCCTAGCAAAACTTGTACATTGACATTCGACATGTTGTCTCACTCATGCGCACATACTCATCCACCAGATCGCCCAAAATTCCATATGCAAGCATGCGGATGGCCGCGGTGCATTTTTTGGTAAAAGGAGAATTCAAGCTTGCCAAGGGCATCCGTCTTGCACTCGAAGTATGGGTCATGAGCAATCACTCCCTCTCGGATACGATTGAACACATGCCTTGCCATTCGAAAACGGCGACGGAATTTATCCGCCTTAAAGAGCGGGGTGTTGGAAAAGTAATCGGCATAGAGCGAGGCGTGGCCTCTCTCCCTGTTGCGGTTCAGGTTGGGAGCACGGCCAGGGACTGACCCCCTGTACTGAGGAAGCTGCTGTTGAATATGGTCCTGAACGACCAGTGCAGCCACCACAAGATTGTCATCATCCTATGACTAATCGTCCGATGAACAAAGAAAGTGATGGAAGAAAAACTCGTCTTCACTGTCCATACCTTTGTTGGCAAAATGTCGAACACCTTGCGGTCGTGGTGGCGAAGAGGCCGCGATGATCACCTCGACGCAGTAAGGGTGGTTGTCGGCCGGCTACTGTCCGCTTTGGAGCTCTCGTTGGAATCTGCCGCGGCTGCCGTGGTACGTCACCGGCGGTCGTGTCCCCTCTGCCACCGACAAAGACGGCGACAGCCAAACCTCCTCCGATCGACGACCAAAACTACGGCGAAAGCGCGGGCGTGGTGGCGGCCATGTCGAGACATGGTTTGGTATGAACGGCTGGGGGGCTGCGCGGTGAGGAGGCGGCCGGAGAATAGCGACAGCGCCGGCGGCGGGCGGGGCGGGGGAAAGAGGGTGAAAGCTAGTGTCCCCGACAGGCGGGCCAGGGACAAGGGCGTGCGTCGAGGCCGTCCGCGCGCGTCCGTCTCACTTCAAACTGAGCGCAAGTTTGGGCCGAGAAGGGTCGAAAACGAACGGAATCCGAACATTTATCCGTTTGAAGCCACGTGTTAGACCACGCTATTCATCCGTTTTACCTCAAACTGACGCACCAGGACAAGATAGAATCGCGCGATGAAGTTGGCCTAATACTTCATGTTTTTAACGGAGCTCGAGTAGTATGGTTTATGACGTACGGCTATGTACGTCGGCCCAGCGGCAACCCCAACTCGGAAGAGCCCGGCCCCCTTGTATCTAGCAGCCTGGCATACTATTCTAGTATGCGGTCCCTTTGCTCAAAGGGTCCTGTCAGCGTTTTGATTGTGTGGATTTCGTGGTCGCTCCGGGGCAGCTGTGCGCAGGACGTGCTCCACCGGTGGGGCCTCTCCCAAGTGCTGTCCAAGTGTCGATCTCATGACTGGCCGGTGAAATGGACGAGGAAAATTTCGTCGGTGAAATGGTAGTCTCTCGACCTTACTATTTTAGTAATAGAAACTTAACAAATCCACGTACCCTATCCGATGCAGCTGCGAAATGTGAGGTCAGACAGCGAGCGTCGATTGCTTCTTGCTCTGCCCTCGTGTTACTGTCCTGGATTACGTAGTCTATTTTTACAGTCGGACATGGCCGGTGGTGAAAACTACGGTTTGACTCTCGTTTCTTTGCGAAACTGCCAGGGAACCGTCAGTTGACTGGACTCAGCCGATTTGATGACGTACCCGCACAGGAGACGCGCACGTAGCATCATGATGCTACCCTCGTAAAGCCGTTCAGTTAAATTGCTCGATGTGGAGCATGTCAGAGCAACTAGGTCCAGTACAAGTGATATTAACTGCACATGAAGTCCATTTCTGTTCCTGGTGATACATTGATATAACTACCGACTGGCACGCGTAACGTATAGAACTATTTTCTTGCGAAGGAAATTGAAGAGCATTGATAGAACAGCACCTACGTCGGTTGATCGGCAACCGCACACAGTCGCGCGGCAGTGGACCGACTGTCGTCGCGCGTGTGCAGTACACACTTGAGATACCAAGGACTGAGAGGGCAACTTCAACGTGCAACCACAAATGATCCAGTCACGCTTTAATGATAAACTGACAGAACAGGCGGTCCAACACGCGGTAGCAAATGGACCAATGTCCGTTTTCGATCTGCTTTCAACTCATTCCCACCCAATTTTAGACCGCGTTTGCGGCCAAACGAACGTGCGCGGGCGGGCGAGGCATGTGCTCTTGTCCTGCCTGATCCGCCCGTCGGTGACATAAACGCCCCTTTTTTCTCTTTCCCTGTCGTCTTTCCGTCCCACGCCATCGCCACCGTCACCCTGTCCCCGGACGCGTTTCCTTCCACCAAGGCCGTTCAAAACACGACCACGCCATGACATAGCCGTCCCACGCCCGCGATCCGGAAAGCTTTTTGCCGGCGTTCATGGTTCCTTGTTGCCGGTGGAAGAGGAGCTACGGCCGCCGACGTTGCCCATCGACCCCAATAACTTCCAGCAGGCGTGCATTGCCGCAGGGCACCCACCACCGACCAAACCTTGCTTTGTTGCCTGCAAGGGGAGTTGGACGTGCATTTCCCGGCCACGTCTCAACCATGACCGCAAGGTGTTCAACGCTTTGCTCACAAGGTACAATGGATAGCGGGGATGGGTATTTCTTTCACAACTTCTTTTGCTCATCGGACGATTCATCCTAGGATGATGAAGAGCTTGTGGTCGCTGCATTGGTCATCCATGACCACATTAGTAGGAAGCGGCCGCGGTTCAGGGGATCAATCCCCGACCATGCTCCGGCCTTGAACCGCATAAGGGATAAAGGCCACACCCTTCTCTATGCCGATTACTTTGAGAATGCCGCACTCTTCAAACCACATCAATTTCGTCGCCGATTCCGAATGAGGAGACATGTGTTCAATTCGTATTCGGGAGGGAGTGGTAGGATATGACCCATACTTTGAGTGCAAAGAGGACGCTCTTGGTAAGATTGGCTTCTCTTCTTACCAGAAATGCACTCCGGCTATCCGCATGCTTGCATATGGAATTCTTGGTGATCTTGTGGATGAGTATGTGCATATGAGTGAGTCCACATGTCTCCTCTCAGTGTATAGTTTCTGCAAGGTCGTGGTGGCAGTGTTCGGCCCCGAGTACCCGAGAGAGCCGACTGTCGCTGATACAGAGAGGTTGTTGGTGATCAATGCTGACAGGGGTTTTCCGGGCATGCTTGGTAATATAGATTGTATGCACTCAAAGTGGAAGAACTGTCCATTTGCTTGACGGGGGCAGTACAAGGGGCATGTGAAAGGTGTCACTGTCATACTTGAAGCGGTGGCTTCACGAGATTTGTGGATATGGCATTCTTTCTTTGGCATGGTTGGTTCTCACAAATGATGTCAATGTGCTTCAACGTTCTCCAGTGTTTGCAAGGCTTGCAGAAGACCACTCCCCAAAGGTTAGTTTTGAGATCAATGGCCACCATTACAACAAGAGATATTACCTAGATGATGGTATCTATTCTCAATGGTCAACTCTTGTGAAGACCATACCTAATCCGCAAGGAGAAAAGAGATAGAGGTTTTGCCAACTGCAGGAGAGTGCTAGGAAGGATGTGGAGTGTGCTTTTGCTGCGCTTCAATCTCGATGGGGTATCGTTCGAAACCCTGCATTGACATGGAGCACTCAGAAGCTTTGGAAGGCGATGACTGCTTGTGTGATCATGCACAACATGATCATGGAGGATGAGCGTGTGTAAGGGCATTTTCCTACTTTGTGTTTTGGATGATGATGGCAACCCTTTGTTGGTCTAATCGTGTGCTAAGTGCTTTAGGTTCTCGGTGATTAGACTTACATCGGTTAGCTATTCTCTCTGGAAGGAAAAGATCAAAGACGGGGTTTTCTACGTGTTTATCTCTTTGGTCGTAGGGAACCCGTACTATTAAGAGGGAGTCCACATTGGAAGGAGTTTGGGGGATCATTGCACGTACACATCTGCCACACCCTCCTTTACATTCTTTGTCTTTTGAGAGAGAGAGAGCTTCCCTTCGTTCTTTACTGCTTGATGTGTTCCCCTAGCGGTTGTACCGCCCGTGCGAGTGGTTGTACCGCTGGCTGTTGGCGCTTACCCAACCTCCATCCCAAGGGTAATACCCTAGTGTTGAAAAACCCAGCCGTGAATGAGTGGTTGTACCTATGCTCCCGGGCGGTGGTACCGCCACCAAGCTCAACAATGACTGCGGCGGTTGTTCCGGACAAGTATCGCTCAACAACCGGACAAACTTCTGTTTTGATGCGGTACTTGGGCGGTGGTGGCCTGGTTAGTCCGGTTGTGCTCCGCACACCGGTACCACCGGTGCCCTGAGCGGTTCTACCGCTTGGGACTTAGCCGCCCAAGCATCCAAGGCCAGCCGGTTGCACCGGTGCTATACCGCTCAATCACCGCACACAGGGGTGACACCCTACTATTTCAAAGCGGTGGTTGAGCGGTGGCTGGGCGGTTGTTCCGGTTGTTCACACCGACCGGTACAACCGCTCGCTCGCCCGGTTGTACCGCCTGGTAGGGTTCTGCAGGTAAACCGCGAGTTCCGATTGTACCGGGACGAGGAGCGGTTGTACCACTGTAGTGCTGATTTCGTAGTAATGGTTGGATTTTAGGGTTTGCTATATAAGGGTGGTTCTTCCACCTACCACATTCACCTCTTACCTATCTCACTCCACCATTAATGCCACTCAAGCTCTCTTGCCCGATCTCTCTCTCTATCCACTCAAACTTGTTAATTTTCTAGGAATTGAAGGAGGAGACCTAGATCTACACTTCCACCAAAGGATATTTGCTTCCCCCATACTTTCTTGTGTGGATTTTGTTACTCTTGGGTGTTTGAGCACCCTAGACGGTTGAGGTCACCTCGGAGCCACATTCCATTGTGGTGAAGCTCCATGGTTTCATTGGGAGCCTCCAATTCAATTGTGGAGAGAGCCCCAACCTTGTTTGTAAAGGTCCGGTCGCCGCCTCCAAGGGAACCAATAGTGGAATCACGACATCTCGCAATGTGTGAGGGCGTGAGGAGAATACGGTGGCCTAGTGGTTTCTTGGGGAGCATTGTGCCTCCACACCGCTCCAACGGAGACGTACTTCCTCTCAAAAGGAAGGAACTTTGGTAACATATCCTCGTCTTCACTGGCTCCACTCTTGGTTATCTCGTACCTTTACTTGTGCAAGTTTATATTGTGTTGTATCCTTTGCTTGCTTGTGTGCTTGTTGTTGTTGTTGTGTCATATAGGTTGCTCACCTAGTTGCATATCTAGAAAACCTACTTTGATGCAAAGTTTAAATTGGTAAAGAAAAGCTAAAAATTGTTAGTTGCCTATTCACCCCCCTCTAGTCAACTATATCGATCCTTTCAATTGGTATCAGAGACTCGTCTCTTTATTAAGGACTTTGCCATCCGAAGAGTATGGTTGACATCGTAGACGGTGAGGAGGAGCACCCGGTGTGATTCCATCCTCGTCTACGGCCGATGGGGGAACCTCGCTCTGACGTAAGGAGCTCAATGTGGCCTTGGGAACATTTAAAACCTCCATGAGGGTCGAGGTCAAAGGCGTGCTTAAGAACTTTCTTGATGGTCTTAAATTGTCCACCGCACCGTTGGAAGTGGTTGATCCCACTAACAAGGTGACGGATGCTAACTCCAACAAGGGGGAAGCTTCTAGTGATAAAGTTCCTCTGTCTAGTGGTAAAAGTGGAAATGGCATATTTGCCCATGTGGAACCTCCACTTACCTATGGAGGAACGATTCCCTCCACTCATTTAAATCATGCCAGTTCTCCTCCTAAGATTGTGAAAAATGAGGATTTTGACGCTTGGGTCTATCGCTTTAAATGTCATTTAAATCATGTTAATACTAACCTTTGAAGAATCATTGAGTAAGGTTTCTATCCGCATGACCCAAACAACTTCACCCCAAGAGAAGCCGCAGATCATCAATTCAACGAGAATGCTCTCTTCATCATTCAAGATGCAATCCCTCCCGAAGATATTGCGCATCTCCGACCATTCACCGTGGCAAAGGAAGCATGGCACCATGTTGTTTCCCTTTACAAGGGAAGCGCAAGCATTCAACGCTCCAACTATGAAGTAGTGCAAGATAAAGTCGATGAATTTGCTATGAATGAAGGTGAAGAACCTCGTGAGTTCTACCGGAGACTAACCACACTCGCGGTCTCACTCCGAGATCATGGGAGCAAGGATACAAATGACAATTGGATCAAGCGGAAATTTCTCAAAGCCATGATGCCTTACCATAAGTCCATGTCCTCCGTCATCCGTCAAAGGCCGGACTTCCACACCTTGTCCTCAAGTGAAGTGTTGGATGAGTTTGTGGCAATGAGTATCTTGGACAAGACCGCCGACAATGCGGTGTTGCGTTCTCAAAGAGCAAAGAAGCCCAACCTTGCCTTGAAAGCCAAGGCTAGTGTGGGAGAAGAGGAGGAAGAGGAAGAAGAGGAGAGCAACCCCGAGGATACAAAATATGATTATCATGAGCACATGGCCCTCGCTTCAAGACAATTTTGGAGCAAGAAGAACTCAAGGCCCAACTTCAACAAGAGCAACTCAAGTGGCGCCAAGGGCAAGCAATGTGTGAGGACTTGCTACAATTGTGGCAATGTGAGCCACTTTGTTGCGGAGTGCCCCTATGAGAAGAGGGAAGACAATGGTGGCAAGCTCATCCAGAAGGACAAGGCCAAGTTTTCCCCCAATAAGAACCACTTCACCAAGAAGACTCCTCCCAAGGGATTTGTGGCATAAGAAGAGTACAATGAGGAGGAGGATGATGATGAAGACGGCGAGACGGTTGCCATGGCCTCCGTGGCCATTGCGACAACCCCACGGGCATCCCTCATCGACTCACCCAATGAGAACATCACCGCCAAGTGCCTCATGGCTAAAGCCACCAACAAGGTAACCCCCAACATCAAAACTACCATCATTACTCATCCTTCTTTGACGGATTGCATTGATGAAAGTGGGGGGTCCAACGAGGAGGAAAATGAGTTTGAGTCTTTTATGAGTAAGCTCAAGGGTAAATCCAAGAAGCACTTCGTTGCTCTCTTGGAACAACTTGGTGAAGCCAATGACATGATCGAGGCTCACGAAGACACCATCTCTAAGATGGAGGGGCATAGTCGTGACTATGCCGATGAGATATAGGATCTCTCTAATGCTCTTGAGGGAGAGCATGGTCATCGATTGGCTCTTTAGGAGTCACACAACGATGACCATGCTAAATTAAACAAAGATCTTGATCATGCTCTTGTTGTGTCTCGTGTGCTAAATTTCGAGAAGGTCAAACTTGGGGTGGATCTTGCTAGACTCAAGGAGGAGTTTGATATACTTGACAAGGCTCACAAGGCCTTGAAGAGTACTCATGCTAGTCTTAAAGAGTCTCATGATCAACTCCAAGTGAGGCTAACCAAGGAGAAAGCCACTTTTACTCATATGGTTTTAATTGATAATGCAAATGCTACTAATCCTTGTTGTGAGCATGTGCATCTTGTTGAGGAGAATGCAAAGTTGAAGGAGCAACTTGAGAAAGGCCTTGTGTCGTGCATACAAGGTGAGAAGAATCTCAACGATCTTTTGAGCAATCAAAAGGAAGTTGTGGCTAAGGAAGGGATTGGGTTCGCACCCAAGTCCAAGAATAGGAAGAATGACAAGGCCAAACGACCTCCTCCTCTCACACAAACTTTTGTCAAAGAGGGAGAGGGTGCCTCTAAGGAGAAGAAGAACAATGTGAAGGGTGGTGGTGTCAAGAAGGGCAATGCCACCCCTTCCAACAAAGCCGGTGACTTAACCCTTCCTATGTGTTATGTCGTGCTAGTGATGGGCATGTTTATGCTAAATTTGTTGGTTCTCCTTATGAGTACATTGAATGGTCTATTTGGGTTCCTAAGACCCTTGTCACTAACATCAAATGACCCATTACAAAATGGGCACCTAAAACCAAGCATTGGTCTCTTGTATGTATTTGCTTCCGGTAGGGGATCATGGTTGCTCGATAGTGGAGCCACTAATCATATGACCAGAAGCAAGGACTTGGTGGTGGACGTGCACAAGATTCCAACTATGCCCACCAATGTCGAGTGGAGTGATGCCTCGTCCTCTAAGGTATTGGGGCTTGACAAGGTTGTCATTTCTCATGATCTCACGATTGAGAATGTCATGCTTGTTGAGTCCCTTGTATACAATTTACTTTCCGTTCGTCAACTTGCAATCATGGGCTTTGCCACTTTCTTTGATATTGATACCGTGGCCCTCCTATGGAGCAAGACTCTTAAAGTAGCCTTTATTGGGCATGTCGAGAAAAGTCTCTATGTGATTAGCTTTTCGGAGCGACCCACTAAGACTGCGACATGCCTAATGGCTAAAGTTGACGTGGGATGGCTTTAACATCGCCGTTTAGCCCATGTCAATATGAGATCTTTGCAAAGTCTTCTCAAGGGGGACCATGTCCGTGGACTAACAAATGTTAGTTTTGCCAAAGATCGTGCTTGCAGTGCTTGCATTGAAGAAAAGCTACATGAGAAGGCTCACCCTCCCACGACTATCATTTACTCAAAGAGGCCTTTGGAGCTCCTTCACTTGGATCTCTTTGGGCCTCCATCCTTTGATAGTCTTGGTGGTAGGAAGTATTGCTTGGTAATTGTGGATGATTATTCAAGATACACTTGGGTATACTTCTTCAAGAGGAAGAGTGAGACCCAACAAACCGTCATTGACTTTGAAAATGAAGCCCAACGCCAACACAATGCAAAGATCTTGACAATAAGAAGTGACAATGGCACCGAGTTCAAGAACTACACCTTGGATGAGTTTCTTAGTGATGAGGGGATCAAGCATCAATATTCCGCACCTTACACCCCTCAACAAAATGGTGTAGCGGAGAGGAAGAACCGGACGTTGATGGATGCGGCAAGGACCATGATGGTGGAGTTCAAGTCTCCATATAACTTTTGGGCCGAAGCCATCAACACCACGTGTCATGCATCCAATCGGCTCTATCTCCGCAAAGGCTTGAACAAGACTCCATATGAGATACTCACCGGTAACAAGCCCAACCTCAAGTACTTTCGGGTGTTCGGGTGTAAGTGTTTCATTCTCAAGAAAGGTGTTCGTTTGTCTAAATTTGAGGCTAGAGCTCAAGAGGGCATATTTGTTGGTTATGCTACAAACTCTCATGCTTACCGTGTCCTCAATAAGTCCACGGGACTTATTGAGGAGACGTGTAACATGGAGTTTGATGAGAATAACGGCTCCCAAGTGGAGCAAAGTGGCACTTGTGATGTAGGTGATGAAATTCCTCCCCAAGCCATAAGAAGAATGGGTGTTGATTTTATCCTACCCATTGAGGAACCCCTTGTGGCCGAACGAGAAGGACAATGTTCCACTCAAGTGGATCCATCACCAACCCAAGGCCCACACGCTTCCGAAGAGCAAAGTGAAGGCCCTCAACCTCATGAACAAGACCAAGGGCAAGATCAACCTCAAGATGGTGGTGAACCACCAAGTGATGCCCAAGGTCAAGTTCTCTCCTCCGAGTAAGTTCAAGATCAAGAGAAAGCTCAAGATCAAGAACAAGCTTAAGACGACGCTCAAGATGATCAAGTAACCGCTCCTCCACTCACTCCTAAGGAGGAATTGGAGCGTCGTGCCGCCAAGATTGCATCCAAGCTCTCTACCAAGGGTCATCTCATGAAAAATGTGCTTGGAAGCATATGAAAGGGGGTAAGCACTCGTAGAAAGTTGGCAAACTATTGTGAACATCACGCGTTTGTCTCTTATGTTGAACCCCAAAAGGTCTATGAGGCGCTCGAAGATCCGGATTAGCTTAATGCCATGCATGAAGAACTCAAAAACTTCAAGCACAACAGTGTGTGGAGATTGGTGCCAAGGCCAACGGGGAACCATAATGTCATTGGAACCAAGTGGATATTCAAGAACAAGCAAGATGCTCATGGAATTATAGTCCGCAACAAGGCTCGTTTGGTAGCACAAGGCTACTCCCAAGTCAAGGGTATCGACTAGGTAAAACCTTTGCTCCCGTTGCTCGCCTTGAATCTATTCGTTTGTTGATTTCTTATGCTTCTCATCATAATTTCAAGTTGCAACAAATGGATGTGAAAAGTGCTTTTCTTAATGGTCCTATTGATGAGTTGGTGTATGTCAAACAACCCCCGGGTTCGAGGATCCCTATTTCCCCGATCATGTGTACCAACTCGATAAGGCACTCTATGGCCTTAAACAAGCCTCACGTGCGTGGTATGACCACCTTACCGAGTTGTTGTAAGATCGTGGGTTTGAAATTGGGAAAATCGACCCCACTCTTTTTACTAAGAAGGTCAAAGGGGAGTTGTTTGTGTGCCAACTATATGTTGATGATATTATCTTTGGTTCCTCTAACAAAGCTTTCAGTGAGGAATTTGCCGCTCTCATGACCTCAAAGTTCAAGATGTCCATGATGGGAGAGTTTAAGTTCTTTCTCGGGTTCGAAGTCAAGCAAAGAAGAGAAGGGACCTTCATCAACCAAGCCAAATACACTCAAGACATGCTCAAGAGATTCAAGCTAAGTGATGCCAAGCCGACTTCCACTCCAATGCCCGTCAAATGCGAACTTGACATAGATCCCAATGGTAAAGCGGTGGATCAAAAGGTATACCACTCCATGATTGGCTCCTTTCTTTAGCTTTGTGCATCTAGACCGGATATCATGTTGAGTGTGGGAATTTGTGCATGGTTTCAAGCCGCACCTAAGGAAAGCCACTTTGTGGTGGTCAAGCGAATCTTTTGATATTTGGCTCATAACACAAACTTTGGCTTATGGTACCCAAGAGGAGCAAGCTTCAACCTTGTAGGATATTCGAACTCCGATTGGGCGGGAGACAAAGTGGATAGAAAGTCAACTTCCGAAGGGTGCCAATTCCTTGGCTGCTCTTTGGTGAGTTGGTCTTCTAAGAAGCAAAGTTGCGTGTCTCTCTCATCCACCGAAGCGGAGTATGTGGCCGCCAGTAGTTGTTGTGCACAACTTCTATGGATGAGGCAAACTTTAAAGGATTACAGTGTCATTTGTGACAAAGTGCCTCTTTGGTGTGACAATGAAAGTGCCATCAAGATTTCTCTCAACCCGGTGCAACACTTCAAGATGAAGCACATTGAGATTCGGTATCACTTCATCTGGGATCATATTAGGCGAGGGGAGATCGACCTCAACTATGTCAACACTCTTGATAACCTTGCAGATATCTTCACGAAGCCCTTGGATGAAGCAAGATTTCGCGAGTTAAGGCATGAGCTAAATATCATTGATTCGAGCAATGTTGCTTGAACCCTTGCACACCCCACCATACTCAACTTGTTATCTTGTTTAGGTGTAGGTATGGACATACGGGAAGTGTTGTTCTCTCAATGAACTCTCCCTTCCCCCATTATGCATAAATTAATCTAATCTTTCACATTAGCCATTTTTTATGGTACTTGTGCTTCAAAGACGAGTTTTGGTCATGGGCCCAAGGTTAAAATCTAAACGGTGCCATACCTTTCACTCAAACATAGGTGACCTCGGCCATCGCCCTCTCTTTTGAAGGGAGTTGGTTTTGGCTTTCTTTTGGTTCTTGTCGTAGTCTTGTGTTAGGTTCTATGTCTCCAAGTTGCAGTTTCTCTTGTTTGGTTGCTTTGTGCCCTTTTGGAGGTCACCACACCATATTCTAGTGTCGTGCTCCATCCCAAGCCCTTTTCCTTCCCCTAAAAACCATCCAATCCAATTGCACACATTTGATCTTGGTTTGGGTAATGGTGACTGCGCGATACAACCGGTGTTACGAGCGGTACAACCGCTGGTACACTCGGGTTGTACCGTCCCAGGAGGACTCCCAGTGGTGCGTGAGTGGTTCCACCGCTCAACCCCAGGGTGTGCTTCTGGCCGGTACTACCTGTTGGTTATAGGCGGTACTACCACTGCCTTCTAGGCAACAGAAGTACCGCCCGCAACCGCTGGCACGTACCAGGAAGCGGTACAACTGCTCCCTAGAGCGGTACAACCGCTTCGCGACCGTGGGCATATATATAACGACGGGGCTGAAGGTTTTATTTTCCCTTCATCCTCTGTCCTTCCCATCTCGTTCCCTAGCCGTCGGTCTCCATTGCCCCTGCCCCGGAGTGCTCTTCGCGCTCCGAGTCTGTGGGCTCTCTGTGGATTCTCTCCGTGGAGGCCCCCTCCTTCCCGATCTCTTCCCATGGATGCCGGTAATGCCCCATTTCCTTCGTTCTTCGTTCTAGGGTTCTTTCCCTTCTTCTAGGGCATTACTTGGCATTCCGCGTTTATTGTTTAAACTATTGGGTGGAAGAGATCTATATTTGCCTCTCGCTTAGTTTGCACTTCTTAGAAGTTAGAATATGGTTAGATTGATTCATATCTCGTGGCCAGTCCTTCTCCAACTAGTAGTGCTACTTTCCCGGCGGTTCTACCGCCTCAATGGGCGGTACAACCGCCGGAGCGGTACTACCGGTCGTAGAGCCCGTACAACTGCGGTATCTGAACCACGTAGCTCTGTTCTATCTTCTCTGTTTTGCAACCTACCTATTCCTTTGTTCATGTGTGCAATCCTCTCATCTTTGCTGGGTTTCTTGTGTTCTCCTCGTGTGGGTGTGTGCAGGTGACTCTGGTTCTCGCTCTGCTCCTCGCAAGACCAAGAAGAGGGCTAGGAGACTCAAGCGCCCCGTTGAGTCTGATGGAGAAGAAGTTGTGATTCCCACCAAGCCCACTCGCACTCTGTCACATCCCTAGCTTCTGGCATTGCTCTAGGCTAGCTTCATGTGTGCATCATGTCTATATTTTTGAAACTTGAATTGAGGAATATTGGAAGCCTCAAAACCCTAAATAAAAGAGGGGCAAAAACCCTAGAAATCTCATTCATTGCTCCAAAAGGCTCTTCTTAAATGTTTGATAATTTTTGGTAAGGGTTCTGGTCCCAACCAAAATATTGAACATTTTTAAGGATTTATTTTTGGGACTTTGAATTTAAATCATTAGCTATTTGAATTTGAATTATATTCATATAATTAGAATATAATTTCAAATACCCCTGAAATATTTTATGAGCTTTTGGAAAAGTCCATCTAGCCAAATAAAATTATTCAGAGGAGTTTTTGGCATTGTTTGAATTTGTTTAAAATTCAAAACAGTGGCAAAACGAAATTAAATAAAACAAAACAGAAGAAAAAAATAAAAGAGAGAGAGAGAGAGAAGGACTTACCTGGCCTCACCCGTGCAGCCCACCAGAACCGGCCCAGCCGGCCCAGCCCGCCACCGCTACTCCCCCCCCTGTCGTCTTCCTCTTGCCAGTGGGAGCAGCTGCGTGCTCGCACGCGCGCGGCCGAGGAGGCCACCTCCTCCCTGCCTGGCTGCCTCCTCCTTCCCTGGTCCCTCCCGCGACGCCACGCAGCCCCGACCCCCTCTCACTTCTCCCTCGCTCTCTGGACCTCCCTCCCCCTCGCTCCTCTGTTTCCCCTCCCGCGACCGAACGGAGCCGCCGCCACCGACGAGAGCCATCGTGGCTACCGGCCACCCCACGGCTCACCGACGCCCCAGGAAGCTCCGCCGGTCCTCCCTCTACCTCCTCAACGAGCCATGAGGCCCCGGACGTGCCACAACACCGCCCTCGATGCCTTCTTCAACCTCGGGACCGCCGGCCATCTTCGTCAAATTCGCCGGCTCCGGACCGTCCCCGACCTCGCCGAGCGTCCCCTCGTCATCGCCGTGAGTCACTGACCCTCTCCCCTAACTCAGCATGCTCCCCTCCGTGCCGTAGCGCCGTTCCCCACGAGCACCGAAGCCACCGTCCGCCATTGCTGCTGCACGCATAGCCTCCATGCTCCCCTGGCCTCACTGAGCTGCTCTTAGTGCTCCCCATTCTAGCAGGTGCTGCCCAGCCTCTCCATTTGCTCACTGATGCACCATAGCGACGCGCCCGAGCACCACCGAACACCATCGCCGCCAAAGCTCGTCGCCGGCATGAGTTCCGGCGACCCCACGACCTCCCACTCGGTCCTCTGGATGCGCGGGAGCAAGGGCCATCCCCTGGTGCCCTCAGCGCGCCAAACTGACGCCTCTAGCGCAAGTCCGGCGTGCCCCGCCGTGTTCTGTGGTCGCCGTCGGCTGGTCTCCGGCGTGCTGACGTGGCGTCGTCGTTAGGGGCTAATGACCCTACTAACTAACCCTGTGACACTGACAGCGGGCCCCGTAGCGGGTCAAAGCCCGAGTCAACGCGGGATTAGCCCCTGTGTCACTGACGTGTGGACCCCACACGTCAGGTTTGACCCGAGCCGGCCCCTGTTGACTTGCTGACGTCATGCCAACGTCATGCTGACGCAGTAATGTTTCCTGGATTTAATTTAATTCTGAAATTCCAGAAAATGAATATAAACTTCTAAAATTCATAGAAAATTAACCGTAACTCCAAATTAAATAATTTATATATGAAAAATTATCAGAAAAATTCAAGGAATCCATCTATACCATTTTCATGCATGTTAGAACAACTTATAGCTGCTGTTTAGCACAAATCAAATAAAGGGCATTTAAATAATCACATATGGAGTTTGAATTTGAATCTTGTATTCAAACCAACTTCATTTAATCTGTTGCTAGTTGCATTGGCTCAAAACACATTCATTTTGCCATGTCATGATCATGCATCATATTGTGCATTGCATTGATTGTGTTCCCTTCTGTGTTGCCGGTATTTGTCCCCTCTCGATAGACGTGATACCGATGATGTGATCGTTGACACTGATGAAGACTCAATGCTATCTTCAGAAGTGCCAGGCAAGCAAAACCCCCTTGTTCATTCCGATACAATCCTACTCTCTCGCTCCTGCTCTCTTTTACTGCATTAGGACAACACCGATTCATCTGTTACTTGCTGCGGTAGCTGAACCCCTTTGTCCTTTGCATGACCTGTCATTGCCACAGTAAATAGATGAAACCCACTAGCATGAGTAGGAGTTGTTTGAGCCCTGATGTGCCTACTCATTCATGTTTGTTTGTCATGCCTGCTATTGCTTAGAGTTGAGTCAGGTCTGATTCATCGGGGATGAATCAGAGGCGTGTGAACCTGTCCTACTGTGTGTGAGCTAAGTGTGTGAACACGATTTGGTAAAGGTAGCGGCGAGAGGCCATGTAGGAGTACATGGTGGGTTGTCTCATTGCAGCCGTCCTCAGGAACTGAGTTCTATGTTTGTGATCCATGATTCAGCTACTACCACGCATTGGGCCCGAAACCAATGGACCCTCTCGGCTTCTTGATCACCCTTGTCCTCTGTCCAGGAGTTGCAAGTAGTTTCTTGTGTTTGTAGTATGCTGGAGGCCGTGGGCAGCGCTGACCGTAGGGGTGGGCTGTGATGCGGTAGGCACGTGGCACGGTGTACCGGGCGCCCGTTTGGTGTCTCGGGAACCCTGTTCACATCGTTTGGGGCTGTGAGCGAAACTCCGGCCGGATCTCCTCATGGATGGAACCCGAATAGGCGATAAACCTGGACTAGAGACTTAGGTGATTAGGTAGGTCGTGGCCGACACCCACGTTGGGCTTCCGCTTGAAGGTTGCCGAGTACATGTCGTGTAAACGGCGGTAAGTGGTGAGAGCGTGTGTGAAGAAGTACACTCCTGCAGGGTTAACCTAATCTATTCGAATAGCCGTGTCCACGGAAAAGGACCTCTGGGTTGCTTATATCAGTTCATAGACAAGTGAAAGTGGATACTCTAAAATACGCAAGATAAGCGTGAGTGCTATGGATGGCGTTCTCGTAGGGAGACAGGAGCGGATCCATAGTGGTGTATTGATATGGTGAATATGTGGACTCGTGTGCGCCACCTCAAAAGAGTTACTCGCAGTCGTAGTTCAGGATAGCCACCGAGTCAAAGCTGGCTTGCTGCAGTTAAACCCCACCATCCCCTTTGTTGATAATGATGCATATGTAGATAGTTCTGATGTAAGTCTTGCTGGGTACATTTGTACTCACGTTTGCCTATTTATGTTTTTGCAGAGAGACTTCGGTCTCGCTAGTAGTTTCGCGTGGACTTCGACGTTTAGCTTGTTACCTCAGCTACGATCTTGTGCCCTCGGCAGTATCTGGCAGATAGTCAGGCTTCTCAGCCTTTTTCATTTATAGTGGTCTGTACTCAGACATGATAGTTTCCGCTTGTGCTTTGACTGGTATACTCTGAATGTTGGGTCATGAGACCTATGTTTGTAATATCTCGCTCCTCGGAGCCTAATGAATAAATACTTGATTTGTAGAGTCATGTTGTGATGCCATGTTGTATTTGCACATATCGAGCATATTGTGTGTATGTTATTGAAATGCTTGGTATGTGTGGGATCTGACCATCTAGTTGTTTATCTTTAGTAGCCTCTCTTACGGGGAAATGTCTCCTAGTGTTTCCACCGAGCCATGGTAGCTTGCTACTGCTCCGGAACACTTAGGCTGGCCGGCATGTGTCCTTCTTCATTCCTGTGTCTGTCCCTTCGGGGAAATGTCACGCGGTGAATACCGGAGTCCTGTTAGCCCGCTACAGCCCGGTTCACCGGAGTCCTGCTAGCCCAGTGCTACAGCCTGGATTCACTCGCTGATGACCGACACGTTCGATGCTGGGTCATGGATGCCTGTCCCTGTAAGTCTGTGCCGCTTTGGGTTTACGACTAGCCATGTCAGCCCGGACTCCTTATCATATGGATGCTAGCGACACTATCATATACGTGTGCCAAAAGGCGCAAACGGTCCCGGGCAAAGGTAAGGCGACACCCGTGGGAATACCGTGCGTGAGGCCGCAAAGTGATATGAGGTGTTACATGCTAGATCGATGTGGCATTGAGTCGGGGTCCTGACAGCGTTGGTATCAGAGCTTGACTGCCTGTAGGATTACTAAGCCAAACTGGTCGAAGTTGAGTCTAGAAATTCTTTAGTTATATAAGGGAATTGATTGTGGGATGGAACGTAAGGCTCTTTTTACTCCTTATACCTCATGCCCTTCTGATCTGAGTCATCTTATCTTTCCTGCGGGGATTAAGAACTAGGCTATCTCTTCTTTCTATTAGGATCACGTGTTACTAATCAGTAGACTTATAAGATTGTTGGATTTAAGTCTCAGTTCAGTTCCTACTACTTCCGTATGTTAATTGTTGATCTCGGAACCTTGATATCGTGCTTCTGAGTGGTTATGCCACCATTTTTGTGAATGTCTCAAATCTTTTCTGAGCATTTATAGCCGTTATGCTGTCCGAGTCATCCTAGGTTTCTAAATAGTCCGATGCATTTGCAAATCCCTTCCTTCTGTTTCCGATGTTCCCATGGGCCAGATTAACCACACTAATCGGTGTGTTGAGGTAATTATTGCCTCGACATATATGTTGGAATTATTATTATGACCCTAAGTGCTTAGGGGATCATCTAGTGGTCTAGCCATGATTTGTGTCCTAGTGTGAAGATTCTGGCCTTTATTCTCGGAAGCATCCCGTGATGCTACTTAGTAGTAGGTATTCTACTCCTGGGTTCTGAACCCGAGATTCACTCTACCTACTTCATGTTGATAGTAATTGCTAGTGCCTTTAGGATATTAGTAACCTTTGCGATAGTCCTTGAAGTCCGTGGTATCTTCTTCTTCCAAATACCATGAACTACTTATGGCAGATGTTTATTGGATCAAAAAAAAATCACAATTAGAGTACTCTTGAGGAGTTCTCCATTCATAAATCGTGACTCTGCCAGTTCTACCTTTCTGCATGGGTTATCCGGAAGAAATATGTTGAACTTGGTTCGACATACTAATCTATGCATCCACAACTCAGAAAGTTATATGTTCCTTTGAGTCGTTCTCTTTAGTGCATTCTGACCCTCGTCTATCAATTGATAGTCAAGAGTATGCGTGCGTTCGTTCATCGATGCCTATGACTCTTGTGGTCTGTCAAGCCATTCCGTCCTGAATGACTAGGAGAAACAAACTCCAGTACCTCATCCATATTTAGGATTGGGTCAAAGTAGTTGTGTTCCGCAGATCAAGTTACAATCCAGCTTCTGGTCTGCTCTACCCTGAAGTATTACCTTCTTTATGACAGGAATTTCATGAGAATTGCACCACCTTTTGTGAATTCTTGACATAGTGATACTTCTCGCCATCCTTTTTCATTCCTCGGTTCCGTGTTGATGCAACCGGAATACCGACAAATGAATTGTGATGTGTGAAATCAATACTCCTAGCAACCTCGTTGCTTGGTAGTTAAAGGATAATAATTTTATTCTTAGTATATTGGTTATTGAATCACCATTCTAAGATTGATCGTGCTACCTAGTCCTTATTTCCTGGTGCACTCTTTGATTGATGAGTTAGGATTTGTCAAGTCCTCGCTCATTTGATCATATCATCTTGCCCTGAAAAGCAAGATTGTTCTCGAGCTTAGTAACATATCGGTGGTTCGTGATTTTCCGAAGATCTTCTCGGAAGTACTACCAGGTTGTCACCTGACCGCTATGTTGAGCTCGTGATCAAGTTGGTTTATTGTAAACCACCCTTTCTCCAAGAATCCGTGTTGGATACTCCTGAGCTAGTTGGTTAAGCTAAACGACAACTTGGAGAGTTGGAAGATAAAAGCTTGCCTGACTTAGTTCGTTCCAAAGGGATATTCTTGTGTAGTGTGTGTTGAAAGAAGATGATATCTTCATCGATTTGTCCCTGTGATCAGTTGCTGGACCTATTGTCTTATCAATCCCTTGATTTGAGTGTGGGCTATCGTCAAATCAAATCAGTACCAACGATGCTCGTAATGTTGTCCTACTCGTGGTTGATCCCTCGAGCATACACCATTACATCTTTGGTCTGACCAATGCTATCACCGTGTTCACATGATGGTGGAAGTCCAGTGATATGGAAATTCCGATGAGTTGCTGTTGAGCCCATCAGTAGCATTTTGTCTCCCCCCATGAATCATGTTGAACATCAACCTAGTGTTGGAAATTTGTGTAAGCATTTCTTCGTGTTTCGTTCATGAAGTATATGTTTGGATGAAAGTAGTGACTTTCCCTAATTCATGTGCATATGATGCAAGTTGCCGCCATGAATTTGAGGAAGATTGTTTTGTTTCCTTGGAATCATCCCAAATCAGTCATGCACACGTGCGAAGTATTCTGTGGTCTGGAGACTTGCAACCTTCATTCCATATGTGTCCCGAGCACACCAAGCCACTGATTGATTTGTTCAAGGAGAAGAAGTTCCTTCATAAGAGCTAATCATATGACTTATGCAAGGACTTCGTTATCCACGGTGATGGTTCCCAACCAGAACTCGGTAGTGTTTTATTGTAAGACTACCATGTGATCATGTTTGTCTGAGACAACATGTTCACACGTGCGTAGCAGAACCAGCTCATGTTCTGGAGCTTGCTATCGTAGTTCATTCCCCGAGAATCTCGCAACGTCATCTCGTCGAATTGTGTTGCAAACTTTCATTTTTCTTCCTAGACTCGATGAGTCTGGAATATCCTAACACCAACCAGATCTGAATCTCAGGCAGATATGATGGTTGGAACATTTTCCAAGAACTATAATATTGGTCCCTTGATAACCGGTAAAGTGGATGTCGTGGCCAACACACCCAACCGGAAGACCTATTATTATAATATCTTGATTGAGGAAGTTGGCCACCTCCCCATAGGGATTTCGTAGGATTTACTCCCTAGTTGCCCCTATGGATTTTGAGATCCCGAAGTCCGACCTTTTTACTTGATGTTCTAGATATCAAACCATATCTATGAATGGGTTACACTAGCACATCAAGGAGAACATTAGAAGCGGAGTGCTAAATGTCTCTCGGTCGATCATCCAGATTTTTATTTCCTTGGCCTCGCTAAGGTGAAATCTGAGAAGGTGTTATCTTCCTTTGCATCTGCATCGTCCATCGATGTTCATCATGGTGGTATGTTGTGTTGCCAGGATCCTTGACACGGATGTTGGTAAAACCTTGATGAATATGGAAATGCTCAAGTTCTTGAGAGCACGCACAAGCGCTAGGTGTTATCATCAGCACTAACTGGGTTTGCTCTCAGTTTCCTCGGCAATGCTATGATCTTTTCAAACAGTGAATTCACTCCCTATTGTTGGGTTCTTCCCCAGTTACCAGAATCATTCCCAGCATTTGCATTTTGTTCCCAGCTTGCACCGCCAATGTGCCATTCTACCATGGGTCTCTTCCATCTCCGGTGATAAGCAAATTCATCCATTACGTTGTCTTCAACAAGGTAATCCACATCATCCAAGTCCGAGTATGCCATTCTACCGACCCCGCCAATCGATTGCTGTGATTTGCCTTCGGCTGATATAGAGAGCCTCAGTGATCTCTATATCAAAGGTAATTCTTTTTGCCACTTAAGATAATAATCTACGAATCACCCTTCTCCAGGATGTTTCGTCGTGGTGTCATGGCAATTCAACTCCTCGCTATGTTGACAACCGATCACCACATTCTTAAGTCTGGAATTGCTGTCTACCTAGTGAACCTCGTCACCTGCTCCACTCCGTCCCTCTAGAGGTATGCTTCGCCTCTCAGCTTGAGAGATGTTGCTATGTCACATTCCGGGAGTTAATCCTGAGTTGTTCGATCTTCGAGAAGATCGACCCTTCTAGAGTCTCCTTCTTCCCTCCATGTCATGTTGACAGGATTTCTCAGAGCAAGACTTCAAGACAATAATGATGAATGAATCAACTTCAACTGAAGTGCACCCTGGATCGTGAAGATTGTACTAGTTTGCGTTTCCCCTTCATCCTACCCTACGCTTGAATCTCGAGACGAGATTCTTGTTTAGTGGGGGTGAGTTGTCACATCCCTAGCTTCTGGCATTGCTCTAGGCTAGCTTCATGTGTGCATCATGTCTATATTTTTGAAACTTGAATTGAGGAATATTGGAAGCCTCAAAACCCTAAATAAAAGAGGGGCAAAAACCCTAGAAATCTCATTCATTGCTCCAAAAGGCTCTTCTTAAATGTTTGATAATTTTTGGTAAGGGTTCTGGTCCCAACCAAAATATTGAACATTTTTAAGGATTTATTTTTGGGACTTTGAATTTAAATCATTAGCTATTTGAATTTGAATTATATTCATATAATTAGAATATAATTTCAAATACCCCTGAAATATTTTATGAGCTTTTGGAAAAGTCCATCTAGCCAAATAAAATTATTCAGAGGAATTTTTGGCATTGTTTGAATTTGTTTAAAATTCAAAACAGTGGCAAAACGAAATTAAATAAAACAAAACAGAAGAAAAAAATAAAAGAGAGAGAGAGAAGGACTTACCTGGCCTCACCCGTGCAGCCCACCAGAACCGGCCCAGCCGGCCCAGCCCGCCACCGCTACTCCCCCCCTGTCATCTTCCTCTTGCCAGTGGGAGCAGCTGTGTGCTCGCACGCGCGCGGCCGAGGAGGCCACCTCCTCCCTGCCTGGCTGCCTCCTCCTTCCCTGGTCCCTCCCGCGACGCCACGCAGCCCCGACCCCCTCTCACTTCTCCCTCGCTCTCTGGACCTCCCTCCCCCTCGCTCCTCTGTTTCCCCTCCCGCGACCGAACGGAGCCGCCGCCACCGACGAGAGCCACCGTGGCTACCGGCCACCCCACGGCTCACCGACGCCCCAGGAAGCTCCGCCGGTCCTCCCTCTACCTCCTCAACGAGCCACGAGGCCCCGGACGTGCCACAACACCGCCCTCGATGCCTTCTTCAACCTCGGGACCGCCGGCCATCTTCGTCAAATTCGCCGGCTCCGGACCGTCCCCGACCTCGCCGAGCGTCCCCTCGTCATCACCGGAGTCCTGCTAGCCCAGTGCTACAGCCTGGATTCACTCGCTGATGACCGACACGTTCGATGCTGGGTCATGGATGCCTGTCCCTGTAAGTCTGTGCCGCTTTGGGTTTACGACTAGCCATGTCAGCCCGGGCTCCTTATCATATGGATGCTAGCGACACTGTCATATACGTGTGCCAAAAGGCGCAAACGGTCCCGGGCAAAGGTAAGGCGACACCCGTGGGAATACCGTGCGTGAGGCCGCAAAGTGATATGAGGTGTTACATGCTAGATCGATGTGGCATTGAGTCGGGGTCCTGACAGCGTTGGTATCAGAGCTTGACTGCCTGTAGGATTACCAAGCCAAACTGGTCGAAGTTGAGTCTAGAAATTCTTTAGTTATATAAGGGAATTGATTGTGGGATGGAACGTAAGGCTCTTTTTACTCCTTATACCTCATGCCCTTCTGATCTGAGTCATCTTATCTTTCCTGCGGGGATTAAGAACTAGGCTATCTCTTCTTTCTATTAGGATCACGTGTTACTAATCAGTAGACTTATAAGATTGTTGGATTTAAGTCTCAGTTCAGCTCCTACTACTTCCGTATGTTAATTGTTGATCTCGGAACCTTGATATTGTGCTTCTAAGTGGTTATACCACCATTTTTGTGAATGTCTCAAATCTTTTCTGAGCATTTACAGCCGTTATGCTGTCCGAGTCATCCCAGGTTTCTAAGTAGTCTGATGCATTTGCAAAATCCTTTTCCTCTGGTTTTGATGCTCCTTTATGCCAGCTCAATCACACTAATTGTTGAGTTGAGGTATTCTATTGCCTTGACATTATGTTGGAGTTACTATTATGGCCCTAGGTGTTTAGGGAGTCACCTAGTAATCTAGCAATGTTTTGTGATCCCAGTGTGATGATTCTGGCTTTTATTCTCGAAAGCATCCCGTGATGCCATTTAGTAGTAGGTATTCTACTCCTGGGTTTTGAACCCGAGATTCACCCTACTTACTTCATGTCGATAGTGTTTGCTAGTTCCTTTAGGATATTAGTAACTTTGCGATAGTCCTCGAAGTTCGTGGTATTTCCTTCTTCCAAATACTATGAACTATTTATGGCAGAAGTTCCTCGTTGAACTGAAATATCACAACAGGATTATTCTTGAGGAGTTCTCCATTCATAAATCGTGACTCTGCCAGTTCTACCTTTCTGCATGGGTTATCCGGAAGAAATATGTTGAACTTGGTTCGACATACTAATCTATGCATCCACAACTCAGAAAGTTATATGTTCCTTTGAGTTGTTCTCTTTAGTTGCATTCTGACCCTCGTCTATCAATTGATAGTCAAGAGTATGCGTGCGTTCGTTCATCGATGCCTATGACTCTTGTGGTCTGTCAAGCCATTCTATTCCGGAATGACTAGGAGAAACAAACTCCAGTACCTCTTCCATATCTAGGATTGGGTCAAAGTAGTTGTATTCCGCGGATCAAATGCCAATCCAGCTTTTGGTTCTGCTCTACCTTGGAGTATTACATATTTTATATCGAGATTGTTATAGGAATTGCACACCATCCCATGAACTCTTGGTACAGTGACACTTCTTGCCATCACTGTTCATTCCTCGGCCCTCGTGTTGATGCAACCGGAATACCGACAAATGAATTGTGATGTGTGAAATCAATACTGCTAGCAACTCTGTTGCTTGGTAGTTAAAGGATAATAATTTTATTCTTAGTATGTTGGTTATTGAATCACCATTCTAAGATTGATCGTGCTACCTAGTCCTTATTTCCTGGTGCACTCTTTGATTGATGAGTTAGGATTTGTCAAGTCCTCGCTCATTTGATCATATCATCTTGCCCTGAAAAGCAAGATTGTTCTCGAGCTTAGTAACATATCGGTGGTTCGTGATTTTCCGAAGATCTTCTCGGAAGTACTACCAGGTTGTCACCTGACCGCTATGTTGAGCTCGTGATCAAGTTGGTTTATTGTAAACCACCCTTTCTCCAAGAATCCGTGTTGGATACTCCTGAGCTAGTTGGTTAAGCTAAACGACAACTTGGAGAGTTGGAAGATAAAAGCTTGCCTGACTTAGTTCGTTCCAAAGGGATATTCTTGTGTAGTGTGTGTTGAAAGAAGATGATATCTTCATCGATTTGTCCCTGTGATCAGTTGCTGGACCTATTGTCTTATCAATCCCTTGATTTGAGTGTGGGCTATCGTCAAATCAAATCAGTACCAACGATGCTCGTAATGTTGTCCTACTCGTGGTTGATCCCTCGAGCATACACCATTACATCTTTGGTCTGACCAATGCTATCACCGTGTTCACATGATGGTGGAAGTCCAGTGATATGGAAATTCCGATGAGTTGCTGTTGAGCCCATCAGTAGCATTTTGTCTCCCCCCATGAATCATGTTGAACATCAACCTAGTGTTGGAAATTTGTGTAAGCATTTCTTCGTGTTTCGTTCATGAAGTATATGTTTGGATGAAAGTAGTGACTTTCCCTAATTCATGTGCATATGATGCAAGTTGCCGCCATGAATTTGAGGAAGATTGTTTTGTTTCCTTGGAATCATCCCAAATCAGTCATGCACACGTGCGAAGTATTCTGTGGTCTGGAGACTTGCAACCTTCATTCCATATGTGTCCCGAGCACACCAAGCCACTGATTGATTTGTTCAAGGAGAAGAAGTTCCTTCATAAGAGCTAATCATATGACTTATGCAAGGACTTTGTTATTCACGGTGATGGTTCCCACCTGAACTCGGTAGTGTTTTATTGTAAGACTACCATGTGTTAATGTTTGTCTAGGACAGCGTGTTCACATGTTGTAGCAGACCCAGCTCATGTTTTGGAGCTTGCTATCATAGTTCATTTCCCGAGAATCTCGCAACGTCATTTCGTCGATTTGTGTTGCAAACTTTCATTTTTCTTCCTAAGACTCGATGAGTCTGGAATATCCTAACACCAACCAGATCTGAATCTCAGGCAGATATGATGGTTGGAACATTTTCCAAGAACTATAATATTGGTCCCTCGATAACCGGTAAAGTGGATGTCGTGGCCAACACACCCAACCGGAAGACCTATTATTATAATATCTTGATTGAGGAAGTTGGCCACCTCCCCATAGGGATTTCGTAGGATTTACTCCCTAGTTGCCCCTATGGATTTTGAGATCCCGAAGTCCGACCTTTTTACTTGATGTTCTAGATATCAAACCATATCTATGAATGGGTTACACTAGCACATCAAAGAGAACATTAGAAGCGGAGTGCTAAATGTCTCTCGGTCGATCATCCAGATTTTTATTTCCTTGGCCTCGCTAAGGTGAAATCTGAGAAGGTGTTATCTTCCTTTGCATCTGCATCGTCCATCGATGTTCATCATGGTGGTATGTTGTGTTGCCAGGATCCTTGACACGGATGTTGGTAAAACCTTGATGAATATGGAAATGCTCAAGTTCTTGAGAGCATGCACAAGCGCTAGGTGTTATCATCAGCACTAACTGGGTTTGCTCTCAGTTTCCTCGGCAATGCTATGATCTTTTCAAACAGTGAATTCACTCCCTATTGTTGGGTTCTTCCCCAGTTACCAGAATCATTCCCAGCATTTGCATTTTGTTCCCAGCTTGCACCGCCAATGTGCCATTCTACCATGGGTCTCTTCCATCTCCGGTGATAAGCAAATTCATCCATTACGTTGTCTTCAACAAGGTAATCCACATCATCCAAGTCCGAGTATGCCATTCTACCGACCCCGCCAATCGATTGCTGTGATTTGCCTTCGGCTGATATAGAGAGCCTCAGTGATCTCTATATCAAAGGTAATTCTTTTTGCCACTTAAGATAATAATCTACGAATCACCCTTCTCCAGGATGTTTCGTCGTGGTGTCATGGCAATTCAACTCCTCGCTATGTTGACAACCGATCACCACATTCTTAAGTCTGGAATTGCTGTCTACCTAGTGAACCTCGTCACCTGCTCCACTCCGTCCCTCTAGAGGTATGCTTCGTCTCTCAGCTTGAGAGATGTTGCTATGTCACATTCCGGGAGTTAATCCTGAGTTGTTCGATCTTCGAGAAGATCGACCCTTCTAGAGTCTCCTTCTTCCCTCCATGTCATGTTGACAGGATTTCTCAGAGCAAGACTTCAAGACAATAATGATGAATGAATCAACGTTCAACTGAAGTGCACCCTGGATCGTGAAGATTATACTAGTTTGCGTTTCCCCTTCATCCTACCCTACGCTTGAATCTCGAGACGAGATTCTTGTTTAGTGGGGGTGAGTTGTCACATCCCTAGCTTCAGGCATTGCTCTAGGCTAGCTTCAGGTGTGCATCATGTCTATATTTTTGAAACTTGAATTGAGGAATATTGGAAGCCTCAAAACCCTAAATAAAAGAGGGGCAAAAAACCCTAGAAATCTCATCCATTGCTCCAAAAGGCTCTTCTTAAATGTTTGATAATTTTTGGTAAGGGTTCCGGTCCCAACCAAAATATTGAACATCTTTAAGGATTTATTTTTGGGACTTTGAATTTAAATCATTAGCTATTTGAATTTGAATTATATTCATATAATTAGAATATAATTTCAAATACCCCCTGAAATATTTTATAAGCTTTTGGAAAAGTCCATCTAGCAATATAAAAATATTCAGAGGAGCTTTGGCATTGTTTGAATTATTATTTTTAATTCAAACAGTGGCAAAAGAATTAATTAAAAGAAAAACAGAACAGAAATAAAAAGAACAGAGCCTACCTGGCCTCACCCGTGCAGCCACCAGCCGGCCCAGCTCCCCCACCAGCGCGGCCCAGCCCACCTTCCCCCCCTTGTCCTCTTCTTCCTCTGCCAAAAGGCAGAGGCGAGGCGTGGCGCGCGCCCGAAGAGCGCCGGCCACCTCCTGCTTCGCGCTGGAGGCCTCCCCCTTCGAGCCTATCCATGCGTGGAGACGCCACGCAGCCGCCCGGAGCCGTCCAGCCCTCCCTCTCTTCCCCTGGACCCCGTTCCCTCCTCTGCTTCCCTCCCGCGCACACCACCGAGCGGAGCTCGCCGCCATCGTCGCCGTACCCATGGCCACCGGCCACCCCTAGCCTCACCGACGCCCCAGGAAGCTCCGCCGGTCCTCCCTCTACCTCCTCAACGAGCCACGAGGCCCCGGACGTGCCGCATCGCCGCCATCGACGTCGTCTTCTACCTCGGACCCGCCGGCCGTCTTCGTCAAATTCGTCGGCTCCGGTGCCTCCCCGAGCTCGCGGAGGCCACCACTGCACCCGCTGTGAGCTCCTGTGCTGATTTCCCCTCTTCCCGTGCCCCACCTCCCTCTCTAGCTAGCCCCACCACTTTGCCCGAGAATCTCTCGCCGCCGGCCATGGCGTGGCCGTGGCCACAGCCACCCCAGCTCGTATCCGAGGCCACGGTCGTGCTCACCGTGATCTCGGGAGTCCGTAGCACGCCCCAGCTCCTCCTGCCGTGCTCCCTAACCCCGACCCCAGGATTGCCCGAGCTGCTGCCGCCGCCAAACCTCGTCGCCGACCACTTTTCCGGCCACCCCAGCACCTGTCACCGCCACCACTAGATGCGCGCCACTGCGCGCGTTCGAATGCAACAAACCACGGCCGAAACGATGCCATGTGGCTCGTTTCCGAGCCCTCCGCCGCGTCTGGACTCGCCGGCGGCTAAACGCCGGCGACCGCTGACCCGATGACCGGCGTGGGTTGACCCCACTGCCCGGTTTGACCCCCCTCTCTCTCACTGACCTGCGGGCCCGCCCGGCTAATTAGGCTAGGATTAGTGTTAACTAAATATTAGTTAGTTAATAGACACTGACAATGGGCCCAGGCCACTAACTAAATTAGATTAGTTAGGTTAGTCACTGACGGATGGGACCCACTGGCCAGGTTTGACCTGGACCAGCCACGTTGACCTGCTGACGTCACTAATACGTCATGCTGACGCAGTATTTGTTTCTGGAATTAAAATAAATAAAAAATGATTTATAAATTTCAGATAATAACCAAAACTTCTAAAAATCATAGAAAATTAACCGTAACTCCAAATTAAATAATTTATATATGGAAAATTATCAGAAAAAATCAAGGAATCCATCTGTACAATTTTCATGCATGTTAGAACAACTTATAGCTGCTGTTTAGCACAAATCAAATAAAGGGCATTTAAATAATCACATATGGAGTTTGAATTTGAATTTTATATTCAAACCAACTTCATTTAATCTGGTTTTAGTTGCATTAGCCCAACACACATTCATTTTGCCATGTCATGATCATGCATCATATTGTGCATTGCATTGATTGTGTTCCCTTCTGTGTTGCCGGTATTTGTTCCCCCTCGATAGACGTGATACCGATGATGTGATCGTTGACACTGATGAAGACTCAATGTTATCTTCAGAAGTGCCAGGCAAGCAAAACCCCCTTGTTCATTCCGATACAATCCTACTCTCTCGCTCCTGCTCTCTTTTACTGCATTAGGACAACACCGATTCATCTGTTACTTGCTGCGGTAGCTGAACCCCTTTGTCCTTTGCATGACCTGTCATTGCCACAGTAAATAGATGAAACCCACTAGCATGAGTAGGAGTTGTTTGAGCCCTGATGTGCCTACTCATTCATGTTTGTTTGTCATGCCTGCTACTGCTTAGAGTTGAGTCAGGTCTGATTCATCGGGGATGAATCAGAGGTGTGTGAACATGTCCTACCGTGTGTGAGCTAAGTGTGTGAACACGATTTGGTAAAGGTAGCGGTGAGAGGCCATGTAGGAGTACATGGTGGGTTGTCTCATTGCAGCCGTCCTCAGGAACTGAGTTCTGTGTTTGTGATCCATGATTCAGCTACTACCACGCATTGGGCCCGAAACCAATGGACCCTCTCGGCTTCTTGATCACCCTTGTCCTCTGTCCAGGAGTTGCAAGTAGTTTCTTGTGTTTGTAGTATGCTGGAGGCCGTGGGCAGCGCTGACCGTAGGGGTGGGCTGTGATGCGGTAGGCACGTGGCACGGTGTACCGGGCGCCCGTTTGGTGTCTCGGGAACCCTGTTCACATCGTTTGGGGCTGTGAGCGAAACTCCGGCCGGATCTCCTCATGGATGGAACCCGAATAGGCGATAAACCTGGACTAGAGACTTAGGTGATTAGGTAGGTCGTGGCCGACACCCACGTTGGGCTTCCGCTTGAAGGTTGCCGAGTACATGTCGTGTAAACGGCGATAAGTGGTGAGAGCGTGTGTGAAGAAGTACACCCCTGCAGGGTTAACCTAATCTATTCGAATAGCCGTGTCCACGGAAAAGGACCTCTGGGTTGCTTATATCAGTTCATAGACAAGTGAAAGTGGATACTCTAAAATACGCAAGATAAGCGTGAGTGCTATGGATGGCGTTCTCGTAGGGAGACGGGAGCGGATCCATAGTGGTGTATTGATATGGTGAATATGTGGACTCGTGTGCGCCACCTCAAAAGAGTTACTCGCAGTCGTAGTTCAGGATAGCCACCGAGTCAAAGCTGGCTTGCTGCAGTTAAACCCCACCATCCCCTTTGTTGATAATGATGCATATGTAGATAGTTCTGATGTAAGTCTTGCTGGGTACATTTGTACTCACGTTTGCCTATTTATGTTTTTGCAGAGAGACTTCGGTCTCGCTAGTAGTTTCGCGTGGACTTCGACGTTTAGCTTGTTACCTCAGCTACGATCTTGTGCCCTCGGCAGTATCTGGCAGATAGTCAGGCTTCTCAGCCTTTTTCATTTATAGTGGTCTGTACTCAGACATGATAGTTTCCGCTTGTGCTTTGACTGGTATACTCTGAATGTTGGGTCATGAGACCTATGTTTGTAATATCTCGCTCCTCGGAGCCTAATGAATAAATACTTGATTTGTAGAGTCATGTTGTGATGCCATGTTGTATTTGCACATATCGAGCATATTGTGTGTATGTTATTGAAATGCTTGGTATGTGTGGGATCTGACCATCTAGTTGTTTATCTTTAGTAGCCTCTCTTACCGGGAAATGTCTCCTAGTGTTTCCACTGAGCCATGGTAGCTTGCTACTGCTCCGGAACACTTAGGTTGGCCGGCATGTGTCCTTCTTCGTTCCTGTGTCTGTCCCTTCGGGGAAATGTCACGCGATGAATACCGGAGTCCTGTTAGCCCGCTACAGCCCGGTTCACCGGAGTCCTGCTAGCCCAGTGCTACAGCCTGGATTCACTCGCTGATGACCGACACGTTCGATGCTGGGTCATGGATGCCTGTCCCTGTAAGTCTGTGCCACTTTGGGTTTACGACTAGTCATGTCAGCCCGGGCTCCTTATCATATGGATGCTAGCGACACTATCATATACGTGAGCCAAAAGGCGCAAACGGTCCCGGGCAAAGGTAAGGCGACACCCGTGGGGATACCGTGCGTGAGGCCGCAAAGTGATATGAGGTGCTACAGGCTAGATCGATGTGACATCGAGTCGGGGTCCTGACACACTCTCACGTTCATGTGCCGTGATGAGCTCTTTCAAGTGCCCTGGAGGGCTTTCTGCAATTCTATTGGGTATGATGATACCGGACTTGAAGGGAATGGTGGCATTCGTCCTCACGACCATCCTGATTCCATGCCTAAGGAGAAGCTTGCCCCTCTGTACATTCGGGGCCGTGGTATTATTGGAGAATCTGAGGATCTTGAGAAGGTCTATGACATCATGCATCGAGTGTTTTGCAATGTGATGATCCACAAGTGTAGGGGATCTATCGTAGCCTTTTCGATAAGTAAGAGTGTCAAACCCAACAAGGAGCAGAAGGAAATGATAAGCGGTTTTCAGCAAGGTATTCTCTGCAAGCACTAAAATTATCGGTAACAGACAGTTTTGTGATAAGATAATTTGTAGCGAGTAACAAGTAATAAAAGTAAATAAGGTGCAGCAAGATGGCGCAATCCTTTTTCTAGCAAAGGACAAGCCTAAACAAACTCTTATATGAAGGAAAGCGCTCCCGAGGACACATGAGAATTATCATCAAGCTAGATTTCATCACGTTCATATGATTCACGTCCGGTACTTTGATAATTTGATATGTGGGTGGACCGGTGCTTGGGTATTGTCCTTCCTTGGACAAGCATCCCACTTATGATTAACCCCTATTGCAAGCATCCGCAACTACAACATAAGTATTAAGGTAAACCTAACCATAGCATGAAACAGATGGATCCAAATCAGCCCCTTACGAAGCAACACATAAACTAGGGTTTAAGCTTCTGTCACTCTAGCAACCCATCATCTACTTATTACTTCCCAATGCCTTCCTTTAGTCCCAAACAATGGTGAAGTGTCATGTAGTCAACGTTCACATGACACCACTAGAGGAAAGACAACATACATCTCATCAAAATATCGAACGAATACCAAATTCACATGACTACTTATAGCAAGACTTCTCCCATGTCCCCAGGAACAAACGTAACTACTCACAAAGCATATTCATGTTCATAATCATAGGGGTATTAATATTCATAATGGATCTGAACATATGATCTTCCACCAAGTAAGCCAACTAGCATCAACTACAAGGAGTAATCAACACTACTAGCAACCCACAGGTACCAATCTGAGGTTTGGATACAAAGATTGGATACAAGAGATGAACTAGGGTTTGAGATGAGATGGTGCTGGTGAAGATGTTGATGCAGATTGACCCCCTCCCGATGAGAGGATCGTTGGTGATGACGATGGTGATGATTTCCCCCTCTCAGAGGGAAGTTTCCCCGGCAAAACATCTTCGCCGGAGCCCTAGATTGGTTCCGCCAAGGTTTCGCCTCATGGCAGCGGAGTTTCGTCCCGTGAGCTAGCTTATGATTTTTTCCTCCACGAAAGACTCCATATAGCCAAAGATGGGCATCAGAGGGCTGCCAGTGGGCCCAGGAGGCAGGGGACGCGCCCAGGGGGGTAGGGCGCGCCCCCACCCTCGTGTACGGTGGGTGGCCCCCTCTGGTACTTCTTTCGCCCAATATTTTTTATATATTCTGAAACGTGCTCCCGTGAAGTTTCAGGACTTTTGGAGATGTGCAGAATAGGTCTCTAATATTTGCTCCTTTTCCAGCCCAGAATTCCAGCTGCCGGCATTCCCCCTCTTCATGTAAACCTTGTAAAATAAGAGAGAATAGGCATAAGTATTGTGACATAATGTGTAATAACAACCCATAATGCAATAAATATTGATATAAAAGCATGATGCAAAATGGACGTATCAACTCCCCCAAGCTTAGACCTCGCTTGTCCTCAAGCGAAAGCCGAAATCGAAAAATATGTCCACATGTTTAGAAATGGAGGTGTCTATAAAATAAAATACGGACATGAGGGCATCATGATCATTCTTAGAACAGCAACATATATATATATATTGTCATATGATCTCTTATGCTAAAGTAACAATTCATTCACAGTTTCAAGTATGAATCATAAACTTTATTGAAAACGACAAACTATAATCTCAGTCATTGAAGCAATTGCAATTTATCATAACATCAGAAAAAGTCAATATAAGAGCTTTTCAGCAAGTCCACATACTCAACCATCATTTAGTCTTTCACAATTGCTAACACTCACGCGATATTTATGGTTATGAAGTTTTAGTCGGACACAGAGAAAGATAGGGGCTTATAGTTTTGCCTCCCAACTTTTTACCTCAAGGGTAATGTCAACAATAATATTTCATGAAAACTCACATCCAATTAGCTATATATATCAGGATCTTTCCAACACATTGTGCTTGCCAAAGGATAAAATGTAAAAAGGAAAGGTGAAGATCACCGTGACTCTTGCAAGAGGTATAAGACAAGAATAAAAGATAGGCCCTTCACAGAGGGAAGCAGAGGTTGTCATGTGCTTTTATGGTTGGATGCGCGAAATCTTAATGCAAAAGAACGTCACTTTATATTGCCACTTGTGATATGGACCTTTATTATGTAGTTCGTCGCTTTTATTTCTTCCACATCACAAGATCGTATAAAGCTTATTTTCTCCGCACTAATAAATTATACATATTTAGAGAGCAATTTTTATTTCTTGCAACGATGACAACTTACTTGAAGGATCTTACTCAATCCATAGGTAGATATGATGGACTCTCATGGTAAAACTGAGTTTAAGGATATTTGGAAGCACAAGTAGTATCTCTACTTGGTGCAACGAGTTTGGCTAGCATGAGAGGGAAAGGCAAGCTCAACATGTTGGATGATCCATGACAATATAATTATCTCAGATGTAAGAAAACATAACCCATTATGTTGTCTTTCTTGTCCAACATCAACTCTTTAGCATGTCATACTTTAATGAGTGCTCACAATCATAAAAGATGTCCAAGATAGTATATTTATATTTGAAAACCTCTCTTTCTTTGTTACTTCCTATTAATTGCAACGATGACCAAAACTATGCTTGTCAACTCTCAACAACTTTTATTCATCATACTCTTTATATGTGAAGTCATTACTCTCCATAAGATCCATATGATCTCTTTATTTATTTTTATTCTTTTTTATTTTATTTTATTCTCTCAAGATCATAGTAAGATAATCAAGCCCTTGACTCAACACTAATCTTTATTATATATAGCTCACGGACTCGATTACATAGAAGGATCATAAAGAAAAACTCAAAGCTAGATCATACTAAAACTTTATTCTACTAGATCAAGATATTACCAAAAGGATCGAACTAAGAAAAACAATAAAGATAAAAGTGATGGTGATACGATACCGGGGCACTCCCCCATGCTTGTCAATTTCCAAGGGGAGTGCCCATACCAATGTGTGTATGTCTCCTTCCTCGAAGGTGGCGATGATGGAGTTGTTGATGATGTAGGATTGTCGTCCATCTTCCAAGGCATAGGCTCACCATCATAGAAGGATGATCGACTCTCCGGGATCCTCAAATCTGCAGCCAAACTCATCCTCTTGAATCTATATTCATACTCAGAGATTTGGTTTTGTAGGTCATCGATCTGGGCTTGGAGGCGCTCGATTTTCTCGTGAAGCTTGAAGATGGCCTGCCCAATGTTCTTGTCATCCAGCTTGTGGTTGTAGGTGAACTCCATGATCATTATATGATTGGAGTCGAGTCCACATTCCACCATCTCCTGGCACTTGAAAACTTGTTGCTCCATTGCCTCGAGCCTTGTCTCCATGCTTCTGGTCCTCCTTGGTCCCTCAACATCGCGGATGTGCAGCAACCCCTCACACATCTCAATTGTTTGAGGATGTTGTAGCACCTCCGCAAGGTAGGGGTTGATGACCTTCTCGAAGAACTTTTCCTTGGGCACACTTGAAGACGCCATGGCGATCTAGATCTGTCAGAAAAACAACTCAAAACAAAGACAGAATATATTTGCGTGATACGGTGGTCAAAACCTTCGGGAGATTATATAATGAATTTTTACCGACCAAAAGAAGTATCGTGCAAGAAAACGGAGTCCGGAGAGCGCACGAAGAGCCCACGAGATAGGGGGCGCGCCCTCCACCCTCGTGGAAGCCTCGTGTCCTTTCCAGACTACTACTTATTTTCCTATTTTCTTAAATATTCCAAAACAGAGAAAATTTTCCATTAGAACTGTTTTGGAGTCGGTTTACTTACCGTACCACGTACCTATTCCTTTTCGGAGTCTGAAACATTCTGGAAAGTGTCCCTTATGTATTACTCCGGGGTTATGGTTTCAATAACATTAGTTTCAACATTTATGGGATTATCTGAGATATAATGTTTGATTCTTTGACCGTTCACCACCCTCGGATTTGTGCCTTCGAAGTTGTTGATTTTTATGGCACCGGAATGGTAGGCCTCCTCGATGACGTAAGGACCTTCCCATTTAGAGAGAAGTTTGCCTGCAAAAAATCTTAAACGAGAGTTGCATAATAATACATAATCACCTATATTAAACTCATGTTTTTGTATCCTTTTGTCATGCCATCTTTTGACTTTCTCTTTAAACAGTTTGGCATTCTCATAGGCCTGGGTTCTCCATTCATCAAGTGAGCTAATGTCAAAAAGCCTCTTCTCACCGGCAAGTTTGAAATCACAATTGAGCTCTTTAATGGCCCAATATGCCTTATGTTCTAGTTCAAGAGGTAAGTGACATGCCTTTCCATAAACCATCTTATACGGAGACATACCCATAGAATTTTTGTATGGAGTTCTATAGGCCCATAATGCATCATCAAGTTTCTTGGACCAATTCTTCCTAGATCTATTAACAGTCTTTTGCAAAATTAATTTAAGCTCTCTATTGCTCAGTTCTACTTGACCAGTAGACTGTGGATGATATGGAGATGCAATTCTATGATTAACATCATACTTAGCAAGCATTTTACGAAAGGCACCATGAATAAAATGTGAACCACCATCAGTCATTAAATATCCAGGGACTCCAAACCTCGGAAAAATAACTTCTTTAAGCATCTTAATAGAGGTGTTATGATCAACACTACTAGTTGGAATAACTTCTACCCACTTAGTAACCTAATCAACAACAACTAAAATATGTCTATAACCATTAGAGGAAGGAAACGGTCCCATGTAGTCAAAGCCCCAAACATCAAATGGTTCAATAACAAGTGAATAATTCATAGGCATTTCTTGACGTCTACTAATATTACCAATTCTTTGACATTCATCACAAGACAAGACAAACTTACGGGCATCCTTGGAGAGAGTAGGCCAATAAAAATCGGATTGCAATACATTATGTGCTGTTCTATCTCCAGCATGGTGTCCTCCATAAGCCTCGGAGTGACACCTGAGTAGGATCTATTCCTGTTCATGCTCAGGTACAGAACGTCTAATAACACCATCTACTCCTTCTTTATAAAGATATGGGTCATCCCAGAAGTAATGTCTTAAATGATATGATTTTTTTCTTTTGCTGGTATGTGAAACTAGGTGGCATAAATTTAGCAACAATGCAATTAGCATAATCAGCATACCATGGAGCAGTACGAGAATCATTTATCATAGCTAATTGTTCATCAGGAAAGCTATCATCAATAGGTAGTGGGTCATCAAGAACATTTTCTAACCTAGACAAGTTGTCTACAATAGGGTTCTCAGCCCCCTTTCTATCAATAATATGCAAATCAAATTCGTGTAGTAAGAGAACCCATCTAATAAGTCTAGCTTTAGCATCTTTCTTTTCCATAAGATATTTAATAGCAACATGATCAGTGTGAATAGTTACTTTAGAATCAACAATATAAGGTCTAAACTTATCACAAGCAAACACAATTGCTAAAAATTCTTTTTCACTAGTAGCATAATTTCTTTGAGCACTATCTAGAGTTTTACTAGCATATTGGATAACATTTAATTCCTTATCAACTCTTTGTCCTAGAACAACCCCTACAACATAATCACTAGCATCACACATGATTTCAAAGGGTAAATTCCAATCAGGAGGCTGAACAATAGGTGCAGAAATCAAAGCTTTCTTAAGTATTTCAAATGCTTCTACACAATCATCATCAAAGATAAAAGGAACATCTTTTTGTAAGAGATTAGTCAGAGGCCTAGAAATTTTAGAGAACTCCTTAATGAACCTCCTATAAAAACCGGCATGACCAAGGAAACTTCTTATACCTTTAATGTCCTTGGGACATGACATCTTTTCAATAGCATCAACTTTAGCTTTATCAACTTCAATACCTCTTTCAGAAATTTTATCCCCCAAGACAATACCTTCATTAACCATAAAGTGGAACTTCTCCCAATTCAAGACAAGATTAGTTTCTTCACATCTCTGTAAAACTCGATCAAGGTTGCTTAAGCAATCATCAAAAGAAGTTCCATAAACGGAGAAATCATCCATGAAAACCTCAACAATCTTTTCACAAAAGTCAGAGAATATAGCAGTCATACATCTTTGAAAGGTAGCAGGTGCATTACATAAACCAAAAGGCATACATCAATAAGAAAAGGTACTGAAAGGGCAAGTAAAAGTTGTCTTTTCTTGATCCTCTTTTGACACATGTATTTGAGAGAAACCATAATAACCATCTAGAAAGCAAAAATGTATATGTTTGGATAATCTTTCTAGCATTTGATCAATAAAAGGTAAAGGGTAATGATCCTTTTTAGTAGCTTTATTTAATTTGCGGAAATAAATTACCATTCTATAACTTGTAACAATTCTTTGTGGGATCAATTCATCTTTATCATTAGGAACAACAGTAATACCTCCTTTCTTAGGGACACAATGGACAGGACTTACCCATTGACTATCAGCAACGGGATAAATTATACATGCCTCTAGAAGCTTTAGTATTTCTTTTCTTACCACTTCTTTCATCGTAGGATTTAACCATCGTTGGTGATTAACAACTGGTTTCGCGTCTTTCTCCAATTTTATTTTGTGCTGGCAGAGAGTGGGACTAATGCCCTTAAGATCATCAAGAGTATATCCAATAGCAGCATGGTGCTTCTTCAGGGTTTTCAATAATTTCTTTTCTTCATGCTCTGAAAGGTTAGCACCAATAATAAGAAGATATATCTCTTTCTCATCAAGATAGGCATATTTAAGAGTATCAGGTAAAGGTTTAAGCTCAAACATGGGATCACCCTTAGGTGGAGGAGGGTCCCCTAGGATTTCAACAGGCAAGTTGTGTCTCAAGATAGGTCCTTGTTTAAAGAATACTTCATCTATTTCCCTTCTTTCATTCATAAACATATCATTTTCATGGTCTAGCAAATATTGTTCTAAAGGATCACTAGGAGGCACGACAATAGAAGCGAGACCAATAATTTCATCTTAAATAGGCAATTCTTTATCATGGGGTTGTCTACGAAATTTAGCAAAATTAAATTCGTGAGACATATCCCCTAAACCAACAAAAACAGTATCCTTATTGCAGTCTATCTTTGCATTAACAGTATTCAAGAAGGGTCTACCAAATATAATGGGACAAAGGTTATCTTGTGGGGAACCAAGAACAAGAAAATCAGCAAGATATTTAACTTTCCCACACAAGACTTCAACATATCTAACAATCCCAACTGGTGAAATAGTGTCTCTATTGGCAAGTTTAATAGTAACATCAGTTTCCTCTATCTCAGCAGGTGCAATATCATGCATAATTTCTTTATATAAGGAATGATGTATTGCACTTGCACTAGCACCCATATCACATAAGCCATGATAGCAATGATCTCCTATTTTAACAGAAATAACAGGCATACCTACAACAAGTCTATGTTTATTTTTAGTATCGGGTCTAGCAATTCTAGCAGATTCATCACAGAAGTAAATAACATGCCCATCAATATTATCGGCCAAGAGATCTTTAACCATAGCAACACTAGGTTCAACTTTAATTTGCTCTGAGGGAGTAGGTGTTCTAGTATTACTCTTACGAACCACAGTTGAGGCTTTAGCATGATCCTTTATTCTAACAAGGAAAGGTGGTTTCTCAATATGAGTAGTAGGAATAACATGATCATCATAAGTGATAGTCTTTTCTTCAACTTTAATAGGTGCAGCTACTTTTACTTCAACGGGAGGATTATATTTAAACCACTTCTCCTTAGGGAGATCAACATGAGTAGCAAAGGATTCACAGAAAGAAGCTACTATCTCAGAGTCAAGTCCATATTTAGTGCTAAATTCACGGAAAGCATCGGTATCCATAAAAGATTTAACACAATCAAACTTAGGTGTTATACCTGACTCCATACCTTCATCGAGATCCCAATCTTCAGAGTTGCGTTTAATTCTTTCCAATAAATCCCATTTGAATTCAATAGTCTTCATCATAAAAGATCCAGTACAAGAAGTATCGAGCATGGAGCGATTACTGAGAGAAAGCTGAGCATAATTTTTTTTGAATAATCATTTCGTTTGAGAGCTCATGATTGGGGCATGAATATAACATTCACTTAAGCCTCCCCCAAGTTTGAGAGATGCTTTCTCCTTCGCGAGGCCAAAAATTATATATATAATTACGATCACGATGAACAAGATGCATAGGATAAAACTTCTAATGAAATTCCAATTTCAATCGGTTGTAGTTCCATGATCCCATATCATCACATAGCCTAAACCATGTCAATGCCTCTCCCTTCAAAGATAAAGGGAAGCCCTTCTTCTTGATAACATCCTCGGGCATACCTGCAAGATTAAATAATCCACAAACTTCATCCACATAGATTAGGTGCAAATCGGGATGTAATGTTCCATCACCTGTGAAAGGATTAGCTAGCAATTTCTCTATCATACCTGAAGGAATTTCAAAGTAAACATTTTCAGTAGGTTCAGTAGGTTGAGGAGCAACTCTTTGCTCTACTGGTAGGGGTGAAGATACCCTGAACAAGCCCCTCAAAAGATTACGTTCCATAGTAACAAGTGACAGTAAATTTTAGCACATTGTATAAATTTTTCCTTACCAAATTCCACCTACCAAAGGCGCTTCACTCCCCGGAAACGGCGCTAGAAAAGAGTCTTGATGACCCACAAGTGTAGGGGATCTATCATAGCCTTTTCGATAAGTAAGAGTGTCGAACCCAATGAGGAGTAGAAGGAAATGATAAGTGGTTTTCAGCAAGGTATTCTCTGCAAGCACTGAAATTATCGGTAACATATAGTTTTGTGATAATGTAATTTGTAGCGAGTAACAAGTAATAAAAGTAAATAAGGTGCAGAAAGATGGCCCAATCCTTTTTGTAGCAAAGGACAAGTCTGAACAAACTCTTATATGAAGGAAAGCGCTCCCGAGGACACATGGGAATTATCGTCAAGCTAGTTTTTATCACGTTCATATGATTCGTGTTCGGTACTTTGATAATTTTATATGTGGGTGGACCGGTGCTTGGGTACTGTCCTTCCTTGGACAAGCATCCCACTTATGATTAACCCTTATTGCAAGCATCCACAACTACAACAGAAGTATTAAGGTAAACCTAACTGAGGGAGTTCGGGACTAAGGGGTCCTCGGGCGTCCGGCCTGTTATCCATGGGCCGGACTGATGGGCTGTGAAGACATGAAGGCCGAAGACTGCACCGTGTCTGGATTGGACTCTACTTGGCATGGAAGGCAAGCTTGGCGATCAAAAATTCCTTCTTATGTAACCGACTCTATGTAAACCCTAGATCCCCTCGGTGTCTATATAAACCAAAGGGGATAGTCCAGAAAGGACAACACATTTACTCATTACCATATTCATAGGCTAGGCTTCTAGGGTTTAGCCATTACGATCTCGTGGTAGATCAACTCTTGTAATACTCATATTCATCAAGATCAATCAAGCAGGAAGTAGGGTATTACCTCCGTAGAGAGGGTCTGAACCTGGGTAAACATCGTGTCCCTCGTCTCCTATTACCATCGATCCTAGACGCACAGTTCGGGACCCCCTACCCGAGATCCGCCGGTTTTGACAACGACATTGGTGCTTTCATTGAGAGTTCCACTATGCCATCGACAAAAGTTTCGATGGCCCCTTCAATCGTCAATAATGACGCTGTCCAAGGAGGAATCCTCCTCCCCGGACAAATCTTCGTATTCGGCGGCTTCGTACTGCGGGCCAACTCGCTTGGCCATCTGGAGCAGATCGACAGCTACGCCCCTGGCCATCAAGTCAGATTCGGTAGCTTGAACTACGTCGCGGATATCTGTGGAGACCTGATCTTTGAGGGGGCCCCGTGGCGATCGCTCCCCCTCATCCCGATGAACGTGACTTAAATCTGTCATCGGATCACACCCAGGAGATGGTTCCTACGGTTGCAACGACCTTAGAACCGAAGCAGATCAAGCCATCCGAGGTCACAGAGTCCGCGGCGTTGGAGCCGCACATGGACTCGACTGTAACGCCCTCGATGCAGCTATATCTCCCACGTGTTGAAGCACGACTTAGAGGCATAACCGCATTGAAAGCAATGTCGCAAGTGAGGTAATCTTCACAACAACCCATGTTATACATAAGGGAAAGAGATACATAGTTGGCTTACACTCGCCACGTCACACAAATAGCATAAATATCATTACATTCATCCAGATACACTCAAGGTCCGACTACGGAACCCAAAATAAAGAACAACCCCAAATGCGACAAAGTCCCCGATCGCCCCAACTGGGCACCACTACTGATTGTCTGGAAAGGAAACATAGTATCGTCCCGAGTCCTCATCAAACTCCCACTTGAGCTCAGTCGAATCACCTGGAGTGGTATCGTCGGTCCCTGCATCTGGTTTTGAAGTAATCTGTGAGTCACGGGGACTCAGCAATCTCACACCCTCACGATCAAGACTATTTAAGCTTATAGGTAGGGTAAAGGTATGAGGTGGAGCTACAGCAAGCGACTAGCATATTTGGTGGCTAACATACGCAAATGAGAGCGAGAAGAGAAGGCAAAGGCACGGTCGATAAACTATGATCAAGAAGTGATCCTAGAACAACCTACGATCAAACATAACTCGAGACCGTGTTCTCTTCCCGGACTCCGCCGAAAAGAGACCATCACGGCCGCACACTCTGTTGATTCATTTTAATTAAGTTAAGTTAAAGGTTATCTACAACCGAACATTAACAAATTCCCATCTGCCCATAACCGCAGGCACGGCTTTCGAAAATCAAATCCCTGCAGGGGTGTCCCAACTTAGCCCATCACAAGCTCTCACGACCAACGAAGGATATTCCTTCTCCCAAGACAATCCGATAGACTATTAATCCTGGTTACAAGACATCCCGACAATGGTAAAACAAGTCCAGCAAGATCACCCGCTGTGCCGACAAATCCCGATAGGAGCTGCACATATCTCGTTCTCAAGGCACACCGGATAAGCTAAGCGTACGGAAGCCAACGTAACCCAAGTTGCCAAGGGATGGCCCCGCACGGTGGTCTGGGTTGGACCAACACTTAGAGAAGCACTGGCCCGGGGGTTTAAAATAAAGATGACCCTTGAGTCCATGAAACCCAAGGGAAAAGGCTAGGCGGCGAATGGTAAAACCAAGGTTGGGCCTTGCTGGAGGAGTTTTATTCAAGGCGAACTGTCAAAGGGTTCCCATTATGACCCAACCGTGTAAGGAATGCAAAATCAAGGAACATAACACCGGTATGACAGAAACTAGGGCGGCAAGAGTGGAACAAAACACCAGGCATAAGGCCGAACCTTCCATCCTTTACCAAGTGTATAGGTGCATTAAGATAAACAAGATATGACAATGATATCCCAACAAAAAACATGTTCCAACAAGGAACAAACTCCAATCTTCACCTGCAACTAGCAACGCTATAAGAGGGGCTGAGCAAAGCGGTAACATAGCCAAACAACGGTTTGCTAGGACAAGGTGGGTTAGAGGTTTGACATGGCAATATGGGTGGCATGATAAGAAAGTGGTAGGTATCGTAGCATAGGCATAGCAAAAGAGCGAGCATCTAGCAAGCAAAGATAGAAGTGATTTCGAGGGTATGGTCATCTTGCCTGCAAAGTTCTCCGAGTTGACTTGATCATCGTAAGCGTACTCAACGGGCTCCTCGATCACGTACTCGTATCCCGGCTCTACCCAATCAAGAACAACAAGCAAAGGGAGACACAATCAACCACGTGCAATGCACAAGCAACATGATGCAAAACATGTCATGATATGCGGGATGCGATATGCGATGCATATGCATGATTCGGAAAGGAATGATTGAACCTGGCCTCAACTTGGAAAACCAAGAGTTCCACTGTAAAGGTGAGTTGATTTCGGTCGAAATTGATATAAAGATCACCGGAATCGGATGCACGGTTTGGAAATGACAAGCAAAACAAATATGGCACAAAGCTGCGATTAACAGCACGAGGCCATCTAAATGCATCAAGAACAACATGCTACAGCACTCTAACATAGCAACAAAGTACATGGAAGGGATCCACTCAAGATTCTTGACAAAATATGAACACTGACCTATGGCTAATTCACTCAATAGCAGGTTCAAACAAGCATGGCAAAAGTGCAAAAGATATCAGGTTTCAGACTTGGTGAAATTAACATCAAGTCAGGAATTTAACATCAGGAAGCAATGTTTAGAGCAAGATAATGACATGCTACCGGAACATATCATGGCAAAGCAAAGCATGGCATGAAGCTACTCAAAGCATACAAGAAAAGTCCCTTACTGACCATAAGCCAAAAGGGATCAGAAAATACAATGGCAACCATGTGAACATAGCAATTATCGTTAACAGATTCAGACTTAGTGAAAAACTGGAACATGGCAAAACAGATATCAAGTAGGCATGTTTACGAGCTCGATGTACTCACCACAAGGCATTGCATGAGAAACTAAGAATACACCCAGCAAGTAGACATGGCATAGAAGCTAGACATGGCAAGAGCAACAACATAGCATGCATGGATCAACTACAACAAGCTTGGCAAAATGCTTAACATGTAAACATTCTGCCAGGAACATTTTATAGCAAAAGTAGAGCTCCATTGACTCAAGCTAGGGTGCTCCATAAATGCAAACTAGGACATGGATGGATAAAGGACCACAATATCTACAAAACATCCTTACTGATCATGCTCAAAAGAGGCACGGATCACTTGGTAGCAACATGAACACATGGCATAAAAATTACAGCAGGAAAAGGACTTAGTGAAATTCTAAGTCCCTGAAATCAGCAACATTAAGTAAGCTACTTTGCATGCTTGTGCTAGTCACCACAGAGATCACAAAAATACATTGCATACACCCCTGTAAAGATGGCATGGCATACGTCAAATCACATGTAGAGCTCAAGATCATAGCATACACACATTAATCATGGCAAAAATGACAAATGTCCAATTGCTGATAAGGATCTGAAACTAACATCGCATAGCCCTCTTCCAACAGCATTTAGGGCATCAAGATGAGCTCGAATGAACATGATGCAATGAGATGAAATGGAGTACTCGTCGAGACGAACATTTCAATATGCTACACGCACGAATCGGAGCCACGGATGCAAACACTACTAGGGAAAACCCTAGCAGTAGCGCTGGTTTTGTGCTCACTAGTAGCGCGGGTAGGCGCGCTACTAATAAGGCGCTACAGCTATTGCTTAGCAGTAACGCGTGCCGCACGCGCTACTGCTAGGAGAAATAGCTGCATCGCTTGTTCACTCCCACGCTGCTGCTAATGTAACTACTGGCAGCGTGTTTTCTTTCCATCGCTACTAGTATTATTTTTTTATTTTTTTATTTTTAGTGTATTTATGCGCCATCGTACAAATATTGGTACAATACCAGTTATGAGGTTTACATCATTATGTCCATAAGAGTGTGTCAAATGAAGGTGGATTAGGTTCAAGTGGAGGCAATATGTGGTGCATGTCAAAAGTATACTACTAATCCAAACTTGATCTAGTTTGGACTAGTAGTACTTTCGATGTGCACCACATGTTGCCTCCACTTGAATCTAATCCGCCAGCACAAGCTATTTAATCATCATCATAATCATTAGCACCAACAATATTTATTTAATCACCACTAACACTAGCTAATAATAATCATCAGTCATTACCACCAACACTAGCTATTTTATCATCATAGTAATAGTGTAGCACATCATCATCCTCAAACTCATTTCTAGCTAATCACTCCTGCTGCTCTCTCTTAGGTAAAACAACATAAAACATGTGTAGCTCTCCTCCTTGATCAAGTTGGAGCATGCAGATGAACCTGTCTCCTAATTTTGGGTAGCACATCTGTTTGCTGCCCCCTAGTACTTGTCTGCGCTCCCCCATCACATATCTGTTCCAGTCTTGCACTATTAAGCATTCATCGCTGATCTTGAATGCACTAAAGTAACATGTAGGATATCTTGGCCGTAAGCTAATAATACTCATGGTACCTTTAGTCTCGATCCCATAAGGCACAACATTTATCGGGAGTCCCTGTTGAAGAACATCGTATGGTCACATACTTAGCAATGAAGTTTAGCTTCACAAATAATGTATGGAAAAGATGCACTGAGGACAAATAGTAAAAATCTTACCATCCTTCCTAAATAGGTGTGACCATAGTTCATGATGAACACTATTGGTCGCACGTTTTCAGTACTAAGATTTCTAAGTCCAGGAAGAAAATTTGTCTTGACGGTATCAAGATCCTCAAGCCATGAAACATAATGACTTAGCTCCTTGGAGTTTAGTTCAGCCCCGGGACAGTAGTAGGTCCTGTCTACCAAGCGCTGGACATGTTTGCTTGCACCGAAATAAGCTGACAATACAAATTAGTTGTCAACAATTTTTGAATAAACAATATCAAAGACATAAATATGGTTGAGAAACTTACATTTTGGTGTAACTGGAGGCGTCTGCACATCGACCCAGATGTCGGTATTACCTTCAATATCATCTTACGGACGAATATCAAAGGTGATAACCATATCAGGCTGAAATGCATAAGTCTTGCATAGTGCTCGCCATGTTTTGCATCCAAAATAGGTGTAGTCATCTGAATTGTATAATTTTGCATGGAAAATATAACCATGCTCGGTCTTCAAATAAACTTTCTTTACCTCCATAATATGACTAAAACCTATCTTATCCAATACAAAAACTCTTGCATGGCAGGGGATACGCTATTAGAATAGTAAAAAAAATAAGTTGAAGCAAATGAAGCAGATGTCATGCTTAATTACGAAAAAAGACTTGTCGTTGTGACTTACTGTATCCACTTCGAAGTTCTCGTCCAGCTTGATGCTGAAGCGCCTATCATCATCTAGGAAGATTCCGTCGCACATGCCGCGCTCGTCTTCGCAGTATTTGCAAATACCGAAATCCTTTTTGTCGTCAGACATTTCCTATGTTCATAGTTAAAACATTAATTGAAAATCGATAAAAGACAACTACCAGGATACTCAACACACAAATCCGGGGCACTCGATATTTCCTACATATTCTGGCAAAAGTCATGCCAAAATTCACGGAAAAATCCGGCATGACCTTTGCTAAAATAGGATATATCGAGCGCCTGAAATTTGCCGGAATGGAAATGAATCAACACTCCGGCAAAACATAGGCCACTCGGAGGTGTAACCTGCAAACATGACCGGCCACTTGGATATTGAGCAACACAAGATATACATTTCAAAATATCTTATAAGTCAATAAGCAAAAGTAAATCATCTCATGCGTCCGTACATCGTCGAATATTATCACTAATACATCCCGAATAGTGTCATACATATAACATCACTAGTACAACTAAAACCCTAGCACATGACGGGTATCGGCGCGGGCGGTGGACACCCACAGAGAAGGAACCATCACGAGATCATAGCTCCAGTGAGATCCCTGGAGAACCTGTGCTCCAACGCAAACAAGTAGCGACGGACGTGCGCGTCCTCCTCACTGACACGGTGACGCACCACCTCCGCGGAGTCCTCGAGCCTCTGGACCGTCACTGGCCCACGCAACCGCCACCAAAGAAGGTTCGGGTCAACGACAGGCTGGCTCCTCACCAACCTGCGCCCCCCGGTAGGTAGCGCCTCCCAGTACCACCCCGACGGAGCCCAGTCCCGGACATGGCCCATCTGGTCAAGCAGGTGTCGTCCTCCGCCGACTCGACGATGAGGATGCGGGATAGGCATCGTCCACGTCGATGCGGGAAAATTGCTTTAACTAAAAAAATAGCAACAAGTTCTTACTAACTAGTTCTATTAAGTCAACTAGTTCTTACTAAAAATAAACTTACTATAAATAAAAATATTCTAGTACCTAATTAGTACCTAGTTCTTACTAACTAATTAGTACCTAAGAACTACTGCCCTAATCACCATCTAATTTGATGAACCTATAGGGGTGGAAAGTGGTAGCGGATATTCCAATTATCCAACTATAAAGTGAAATAAGTGGTCAAATTTTACTCGTTTTATGATTTATCTTAGAAATTTGATTCGTTTCCACCCTTACATGAACCCTAACTCATTTGAGCCGCATCCGCATCCGATTCATTTCCACCCTAACTAATTTAATGGAGGTAGAAACCCTAGGCAGAGGTAGGGGAGAGGGAGGAGCAGGCGTGCTCACCTCGGGTGCCTGCGACAAGGGAGGGGCAGGCGGCGTCGAGGTCGTGGTCGGGGCTCCGGGGCAGCGTTGAGGTCGGGGGGGCGGGGGCGGCGTTGAGGTCGGGGGCGGGGCCGACGTTGAATCTGGGGTCGGGGGCGGCGTGGGGAGAGCGCACGGCGGCCGAGGGGCGGCGGCGGCGGCGAGAGTGGAGTTGATTTGGGGGATGAAGTGGCCGTGGGGAAGGACGAACCGTGTGGTTAAGTCAGAAGTACCAGTAGCGCGTTCCAGAAAGGGCGCTACTGCTACGTTAGCTACAGCATGTTCTAGAATACACGCTACAGCTAAGGAGATTAGGTGTTGCGCTGGGCCATTTTACGCGCTACTGCTAGGTTGGGCTAGCCATGTGCGCCCAGTTCAAACATAGCAGCAGCGCTTTTCGCTAGTACGCGCTACTGCTATAGTCATAGCAGTAGCGCAGTTTATTTACGCGTGCTGCTACTAAGTAGCAGCAGCGCTTGATTTTGTACAGCGCTACTGGTAAAATTCTGTGTATAGGCTTTTCCCTAGTAGTGAGAGTTATGGCGTGTCAAAGTATGCAAAAATTATCTAGGAGAGGGGAAGAAGTCAACCCAGATCTAGGGATTCAGATCCAGACCCGATCGGCGGGTACTATAGTGGCGGCGGATTCGAGGATGGCCGGCCGGAGTTGCGCCGGAGTTCGTCGGAGAGGGGACTTGAGGTCGTTGGACTTGCGGGCGTCGACGTCGAGGTGGCGCTGGCGGATGGCGTCGGTGCGGTGGAGAGGCGAGGAGGCGCGGTGCTACGGTCTGGCGGGTCGGCGGGTGGTGGAGCTCGCCCGTGACGAGGGCGGAAGGCGGCTCCGCGGCGGAGCAGCGTGGGAGGCGCAGGCGGCGATGGATCTGGGCGGCGGCGAAGACGGTTCGGGCCGCGGGGGCCCGGCTCGGGCTCCGCGGGCCTCGGGCGGCGCGACGAAGTGGGCACCGGGTGGGGCGAATGACAGCCTGACACGTGGCGGCAGACGGGTGGAGCGGACGTGTCCGGCTGGACGGAATTTTGTCCGGCGGCGCGTGGAGAGGGAGGGGACTAGGGTTTGCCCGAAAATTTCGGGGGGAGATCTATATATAGAGGTAGAGGGAGCTAGGAGGCTCCAAATGAGGTGCGGTTTTCGGCCACGTGATCGTGATCGAACGACCTAGGTGATGGAAGGGGTTTTGATGGGTTTTGGGCCACTTTGGAGAGGTGTTGGGCTGCAACACACACGAGGCCTTTTCGGTCCCTCGGTTAACCGTTGGAGTATCAAACGAAGTCCAAATGGCACGAAACTTGACAGGCGGCCTACCGGTAGTAAACCAAGGCCGCATGACAAGTCCCGGTCCAATCCGAGAACGTTTAACACCCGCACACGAAAAGAGGTAGAAAGGGACACCGAAAGACATAGGAGCGTCGGAATGCAAAACGGACAACGGGGAAAATGCTCGGATGCATGAGACGAACACGTATGCAAATGCAATGCACATGATGACATGATAAGAGATGCATGACAAAGACAAAACACACGAAGACAAAAACCCGACAACGAGGAAATAACATAACTTAGTGCCGGAAATGGCAAGAGTTGGAATACAAATATGGCAGGTTACATACGGGGTGTTACATCGACGCCCTGCAATATTCGCTTTAACGGAACTTCGGACTTGAGGGAGTCCTGGATTAGGGGGTCTCCGGATAGCCGGACTGTCTCCATTGGTCGGACTGTCAGAGTATGAAAATACAAGATTGAAGACTTCGTCTCGTGTCCGGATGGGACTCTACTTTGCGTGGAAGGCAAGCTGGGCAATACGAATATGGATATCTCCTCCTTTGTAACCGACCTTGTGTAACCCTGACCCTCTTCGGTGTGTATATAAACCGAAGGGTTTTAGTCCGTAGGACAACAACCATAACATACAATCATACCATAGGCTAGCTTCTAGGGTTTAGCCTCTCTGATCTCGTGGTAGATCTACTCTTGTACTACCCATATCATCAATATCAATCAAGCAGGACGTAGGGTTTTACCTCCATCAAGAGGGCCCGAACCTGGGTAAAACATCGTGTCCCCTGCCTCCTGTTTCCATCCGGCCTAGACGCATAGTTCGGGACACCCTACCCGAGATCCGCCGGTTTTGACACCGACATTGGTGCTTTCATTGAGAGTTCCTCTGTGTCGTCGCCGTTAGGCTTGATGGCTCCTACTATCATTGATAGCGATGCGGTCCAGGGTGAGACTTTTCTCCCTGGACAAATCTTCATATTCGGTGGCTTTGCATTGCGGGCTAATTCCCTTGGCCATCTGGAGCATATTGAAAGCTATGCCCCTGGCCATCAGGTCAGATTTGGAAGTTTGAACTACACGACCAACATCCGCGGAGACTTGATCTTCGACGGATTAGAGCCACAGCCGGGCGCGCCACACTATCGCGATGGTATGACCTAGCTCTGCCGCCGAACAGTACCGACATTCTGAATTCACTAAGGTCTCTCTCTTTGTCAGGAGAGCCCTGGCCGGATTATGGCCAACAGGATTGGGATGCGGACGACAAAGAAATTCGACGCCCACCCACCACCCACTTCATAGCCACTGTCGATGATTTAACCGACATGCTCGACTTCGACTCCGAAGACATCGACGGTATGGACGACGATGTAGGAGACGAACATGAACCAGCACCTATAGGGCACTGGAAAGCCACCTCGTCGTATGACATATACATGGTGGATACACCCAAAGAAGGCAATGGCGACGGGATAGCGGAGGATGACCCCTCCAAGAAGTAACCCAAACGACGGTCAGCGGCGCCGCTCTAAGTCCCGCCAAAGCAAAGGTGGTGATACCGGCACAGAAGATAATAACACTCCGGATAGTGCCGAAGAAAACAACAAACCCCTCCAACATGATTTAGAGCAGGAGGATGGAGGAGCCAGCTCTCCTGGGAGAGTGGCAGACGAAGAGGAGGAGGATGACAATCGCATGCCCCCTCCGAAGACGAGGCAAGCCTCGGCGACGATGAATTCGCGGTACCAGAGGATCCCGTCGAACAAGAGCGCTTCAAGCGCCGGCTTATCGCCACGGCAAATAGCCTGAAGAAAAATCAGCAGCAGCTCAAAGCTGATCAAGATCTGCTAGCTGACAAATGTACTTAAGTCCTCACGGCCGAGGAATATAAACTCGAGCGCCCCTCCAAGAGTTACCCAAGGCATGGATTACTACCCCGATTGGAGGAAGAAGCGTATGATACGGCTGATCGGCCACCTCGTGGCCGCGATAGAGAGGCATTCCAGCCAAAAGCTCAGCCTCCACCCCAACGCCATTCAAATAAAAAGGCATGAGGAGATACGCCAGACCTGCGAGACATATTGGAGGACAAGGCAAAGCATACAAGATCGATCTACGGATCACGAGGGCGCACCACTCTGCGAGACGACAAACGTCACACCGGATACAGTAAAAGCAAATCCGGCCGGGCCGAACACAACGGGCAAGACCCATTCAAGCTGCGTCGCGATATAGCCCAATATAGAGGCGCCGCACACCCCTTATGCTTCACAGACGAAGTAATGGAATATAAATTTTCAAAAGGTTTCAAACCTGTAAATATTGAATCATACGATAGCACAATAGATCCCGCAGTATGGATTGAGGACTTCCTCCTCCACATCCACATGGCCCGTGGCGATGACTTACACGCCATAAAATACCTCCCACTAAAGCTCAAAGGACCAGCACGACATTGGCTTAATAACTTGCCACCGGACTCCATTAGCTGTTGGGAAGATCTGGAAGCCACATTCCTCGACAACTTTCAGGGCACTTATGTGCAACCACCAGACGCCGATGATTTGACCCACATAATTCAGCAGCCAGAAGAGTCGGCCAGGAAATTTTGGACTCGGTTCCTTACAAAGAAAAATCAAATCGTCGACTATCCGGATGCGGAGGCCTTAGCGGCTTTCAAGCACAACATCCGAGACGAGTGGCTAGCCCAGCACCTTGGTTAGGAAAAGCCGAAATCTATGGCAGCTCTCACGACGCTCATGACCCGCTTTTGTGCGGGAGAAGACAGCTGGCTGGCTCGCAGTAATAACATATCAAAGAACCATGGTACCTCAGATACCAAGGACGGCAATAGCAGGTCACGTCGCAACAAGCATAAGCGCCGCATTAACAAAGAAAATACTGAGGATATGGCAGTCAATGCCGTATTCAAAGGCTCCAAACCCGGTCATTGAAAAAGCCATTCAAACAAAGTACGCCGGGTCCGTCCAGCTTGGACCGTATTGTACCACCCCGAGACCGATGTGCCAGGTGTCGTCCAGTTATTCGTTGTTGTTGCGTTGTCTTTGCTTGCGTGTCATGCATTGCATATCATGTCATCATGTGCATTTCATTTGCATACATGTTCGTCTCATGCATCCGAGCATTTTCCCCGTTGTCCGTTTTGCAATCCGGCGCTTCGTTCTCCTCCGGTGGTCATTTCTAGCTTTCTTTTGTGTGTGGGGATTAAACATTTCCGGATTGGACCGAGACTTGTCAAGCGGCCTTGGTTTACTACCGGTAGAGCGCCTGTCAAGTTTCGTACCATTTGGACTTCGTTTGATACTCCAACGGTTAACCGAGGAACCGAAAAGGCCTCATGTGTGTTGCAGCCCAACACCCGTCCAATTTGGTCCAAAACCCACCTAAACCTGCTCCATCATCTAGAGCGTTCGATCACGATCGCGTGGCCGAAAACCGCACCTCATTTGGACTCTCCTAGCTCCCTCTACCTATAAATATGTGTCCCTCCCGGAATTTTCACG
>NC_041386.1:161982517-161984935 GCF_002162155.2 Triticum dicoccoides
CTCACCGCCATGCGCCGCCACGCCTTGTCGCCGCCGGCCGCCTCAGTCGACGTGCGCCGCCACCTCGCTCGCCGGCGTCCTTCGCCACTGCCTCACCGGCGTCGTCCTCCGGCCTCCGCGTCGCCTTCTTCCTCCTCTCCGGCCGTCTCCCCTGTCTCCGGCGAACTTCTCCGACGAGATCCACGAAGCGGGATCAGATCCAGCACTCCCCCGATCCAAATGCCCCGTCCAGATCCAGATCCCTCCGTCCCGTACCACTTCGTCCCGGTTTGACTTTTCCGGAGGTATAATTTTCACTAAGTCCCCGAAATTCCAGATCCAAGTGCTCATGTTCTTGGCCTCGTAACTTTGCATCCGTAGCTCCGATTCATGCATATAGCATATGAAAATGTTCACCTCAGAGAGTACATCATTTGATTCCATTGCATCATTTTCATTTGAGTTCATCTTGATGCCCGAAATGCTGTTAGAAGAGGGCTACTTGAGTTAATTGTCAGATCTGCTACTCCATTTAGCTTTTTGTCATTTTTGCCATGATTATTGTGTGCATGATATGCCCTGATGCTCTACATATGTTTTGTTAAGGGTTTTGTCATCTTTCCAGAGGTGCAACCCATGTATTTTTGTGATGTGTGTGGTGTCTAGTGCAAGCTTGCAAAGCGGTGCACTTGCTAATTCTGTTTTCAGGGACTTAACAATTCCACTAAGTCCTTGAGCTGTTTATCTCATGATGCCATATGTTCATGTTGTTTCCTAGTGATCCGTACCTCTTTTGAGGATGATCAGTAAGGATGTTTTGTTAATATTGTAGTGCTCTATCCATCCATGTATTTGTTTGCAATTATGGAGCACCCTAGCTTGAGTCAATCGAGCTCTACTTTTGCTACCTTGTGAATCTGGGCAGATTGTCAACTTGTTTGCAATTTTATCGATGATGTTGTGGTTGATCCGTGCCTGCTATGCTATTGTTCTTGCCATGTCTAGATTGCATTTTGTGCCTTATTGATGGATGTATGCTTGTATTGCCATGACTTGCACTGTGGTGAGTGCATAGAGCTCGCAAACATGCCTACTTGAGTTATGTTTCAGCATGTGTCAGTTTTCACTAAGTCTGTGATCTGATTATGTTTTTGCCATGTTCGCATGCCTGCAATTGTATTTTCTGATCCCTTTTGGCTCAAGGTCACTAAGGGACTTTTGTTAAGCTCTTTGAGTAGCTCCATGCCATGCTTTACTTTGCCATGTTCAGATCCTGTAGCATGTAGTTTTGTTGCTCCGAAGAGTGCTACCTGATCTGAAATTCCAGACAAGTGTTAATTTCACTAAGTCTGAGATCTGCTTGTCATATGCATTTTTGCCATGCTTGTTTGAACCTGTTAATGGATGATTTGGCCGTAGCTCAGAGCTAGACTTTTGTTAAGCATCTTGAATGCATCCCTGCCATGTATTTTGTTGTCATGTTTGGCTGCTGTAGCATATTCATCTCATTGCATTTAGATGGCTACTTGCTGTAAATCGCAGACCGGTGTCATATTTGAATCGCTTGCCATTTTCAAACCGTAACTCCGATTCCGACGTTCTTTATATCGTTTTCAAGTGATTTAATCTCATCTTTCCAGTGACACACTTGGATTCCCAAGTTGAGGCCAGGTTCATGCATTCCTTGTCCAATCATCCATATGCATCGCATACCGCATCCCGCATTTCATACCATGTTCATGTGTTGATTGTTTACTACGTTGTGTGCTTCTTTTCTGGTGTTTGCTTCTTCGGGTTGGTTCCGATAACGTCGTGTTTGTGATGACCCGTTCATCAACGTCCGTTTGTCTTCTTCATGGACTCGTTCTTCTTCCTTGCGGGATTTCAGGCAAGATGATCATACCCTCGAAATCACTTCTATCTTTGCTTGCTTAGTTGCTCGCCCTTTTGCTATGCCTATGCTGCGATGCTACCACTTGCTTATCATGCCTCCCACATTGTTGAACCAAGCCTTTAACCCACCTTGTCCTAGCAAACCGTTGTTTGGCTATGTTACCGCTTTGCTCAGCCCCTCTTATAGCGTTGTTAGTTGTAGGTGAAGATTGAAGTTTGTTCCCTGTTGGAACATGGAGATGTTGTTCCTTGTTGGAACATGTTTACTTGTTGGGATATCACTATATGTCTTATTTAATTAATGCATCTATATACTTGGTAAAGGGTGGAAGGCTCGGCCTTATGCCTGGTGTTTTGTTCCGCTCTTGCCGCCCTAGTTTCCGTCATATCGGTGTTATGTTCCCGGATTTTGCGTTCCTTACGTGGTTGGGTAATTATGGGAACCCCTTGACAGTTCGCCTTAAGTAAAGCTCTTCCAGCAATGCCCAACATTGGTTTTACCATTTGCCACCTAGCCTTTTCTTTTCCCTTGGGAGTCACGCTCCT
>NC_041386.1:161985198-162014966 GCF_002162155.2 Triticum dicoccoides
AGTGTTGGTCCAACTGAGCGATGTCTGAGGCTACCAGGGGCAACTCTGGGCTGGCTTACCCGACGTCTTGCTCATCCGGTGTGCACTGAGAACGAGATATGTGCAGCTCCTATCGGGATTTGTCGGCACATCTGGGTGGTGTTGCTGGTTTAGTTTTACCCTGTCGAAATGTCTTGTTGTACCGGGATACCGAGTCTGATCGGAATGTCTCGGGAGGAGGTCTATTCCTTCGTTGACCGTGAGAGCTTGTGATGGGCTAAGTTGGGACACCCCTGTAGGGATTTGAACTTTCGAAAGCCGTGCCCACGGTTATGGGCAGATGGGAATTTGTTAATGTTCGGTTGTAGATAACTTGAACCTTAACTTAATTAAAATACATCAATCGCATGTGTTACCGTGATGGTCTCTTTCCGGCGGAGTCCCGGAAGTGAACACGGTGTTGGAGTTATGTTTGATGTAGGTTGTTCTAGGATCACTTCTTGATCATAGTTTCTCGATCGCGCTTTGCCTTCTCTTCTCGCTCTCATTTGCCTATGTTAGCCACCATATATGCTAGTCGCTTGCTGCAGCTCCACCTCATACCTATACCTTACCCATAAGCTTAAATAGTTTTGATCGCGAGGGTGCGAGATTGCTGAGTCCCTGTGGCTCACAGTTACTTCCAAACCAGTTTGCAGGTGCCGATGAGTCCGTGTAGATGACGCAACCCAGCTCAGGAGGAGCTCGTTGAAGATCTTGTCCTTTGTATTGTTTCGTTCTAGTTGATCAGTAGTGGAGCCCAGTTGGGGTTGATCGGGGACCTTTGTCGCATTTGGGGTTCTTCTTTTATTTTGGTTTCGTAGACGGACCTTGATTGTATTTGGATGATGTAATGCTTTATTCATGTAATTGTGTGAAGTGGCGAGTGTAAGCCAACTATGTATCTCTTTTCCCTTATGTACTACATGGGCTGTTTGCGAAGATTACCTCACTTGCGACATTGCTTTCAATGCGGTTATGCCTCTAAGTCATGCTTCGACACGTGGGAGATATAGCCGCATCGAGGGTGTTACACGTATACTCGATCGCTCATGTCAAATACACGGCACCCCAGACAAGCCAGCCAATCACACCAATAGGGATTGTTGGGTGTTCAAGCAGGTTGGCAAGTTAATTGCCGAAAACAAGGGCAAGGGGCCGCATAGCGATGACGAGGAGGAGCCCCGGTAGCCGCACACTGGAGGACAGAAGAGGTTTCCCCCGCAAGTGCGGATGGTGAACATGATATACGCAACCCACATCCCCAAGAGGGAGCGGAAGCGTGCGCTCAGGGACGTATATGTGTTGGAGCCAGTCGCCCCAAAGTTCAACCCTTGGTCCTCCTGTCCGATCACCTTCGATCACAGGGACCACCCCACTAGTATCCGTCATGGCAGATTCACCGCACTGGTCCTAGACCCAATCATCGACGGATTTCACCTCACTCGAGTCCTTTATGGACGGCGGCAGCAGCCTGAACCTGCTTTATTAGGACACAGTGCGCAAAATGGGTGTAGACCCCTCAAGGATCAAACCCACAAAAACGACCTTTAAGGGCGTCATTCCAGGTGTAGAGGCCCATTGCACATGCTCCATTACACTGGAAGTGGTCTTCGGATCCCCGGATAATTTCCGAAGCGAAGATTTAATCTTCGATATAGTCCCGTTCCGCAGTGGTTATCACGCGCTGCTCGGGCGAACCGCATTTGCTAGATTCAATGCGGTACTGCATTATGCATACCTCAAGCTCAAGATGCCAGGACCTCACGGAGTTATTACAGTCAATGGAAACACAGAGCGCTCTCTCTGAACAGAGGAGCACACCGCAGCCCTTGCAGCAGAAACGCAAAGCAGCCTTTCAAGGCAATCAACCAGTTCGGCACTTCACAGCCCGGACACCTTCAAGCGCGCTCGGGGCAATCGGTAAATAGACCTCCTGGCGCGATCTGAGCTCGCGTAGCAATACGACGGCCACCCCAATCCTAGCCCAGCGGCGAAACTCATGCTGCGCGTACATAATTACGCATTAAAAATACCATGGGCACAGGTGGGGAGGGGGCACAACTGCGGCACGCCCCAAGACGCGGCCTAAACCTCACCAGGGGCTTCCCGTTCGGTTATTTTTTCTTTTTCTTTCAGGACCTTAATCTCTGGAAACACTGTCCGGCAGCACTATTGCCAAACACATGATGCAACAACCAAGGAGGCAGACAGCTACGTTATACCACGGAATTCCCAGGTTGATTACAGTAACGAGTGAAATATTCAATTTAATATCATTCCTCAGCTTGCCCTTGGCAGGGACATAGTCCTACTCTTTGCTTATCGCACTATCTGTATCACTCTGCTTTAACGCAATTTTTTAATAAACAGTGCATGACATTACGACTATTATTGCATTCTTGTTATATATATGTGTGTGTTCATTAATGACGCCTTGCAACCGTACACTTTGGTACGGCCAATACACCAGGGGCTTACATACCCCACAATATGGTGTGAAAAGTCCGAACACTTACACAAGTGTGGCACCCCGAACTTATAGCATTATATGCATCAGCTCTAAATCATGTCTTTGGTCAAATGTTGGGTTTGCCCGGCTCCTATGTTTTGGTACCTTACGTTCCGCTCTATCGGCTAAGGTAGCGCTAGGAGAACTACTACGATTGTGCCCCGGTTCTGCCGGGCTTAGCACCTCAGTAGAGAAAGCTAAAACTGACTGTCATGATAAGGCGAGAGACTGGTCGCTGTTCGGCGAGGTTTTTCGAGTCCCTAAAGACTTATGCCGCTTAGGGCGAGGGGTCGGCCCTGTCCGGCTTACAGGCATGTATCGCGCCCCGAATTCGGCCTTCCGAATACCAGGGGCTTCGCCGAAATTTAAAATTATAGAATTCTATGGCTATGTGAGAGTGATAAAGCATTATTAGTCCGGTTGCCTTGTTTGTTGTGCTGAGCACCTCCCTCGAAGGACCCAAACATGGGAACAAGAGTGCTCAGATTTATCCCGAACACCCCATCACTGTGGCATGTGGGGCAGAAGCCGAGGACTAGCCATCTCTCAGATTGGATAAACAGCCAAACAGAAGGTAATATTTTAAATTTCAACAAGCGTTGCATAGCGCATATGAAACAAGTTTTCATACATACAGGATAAAACGAGCAAGTCTCATTCAAATATTACATCTTTTGAACACTCGTCCACGATGAGACGGGCACCAGGCAGAACACCCTCATAGTACATCTCGGGGTGGCGGTGCTCCTTGCCCTCTGGCGGCCCCTCCTTAATCAGCTTCACGGCGTCTAGCTTGACCCACTGCAATTTCACACGGGCGAAAGCCCGGCGTGCACCTTCAATGCAAACAGATCGCTTGACGACCTCCAGCCGCGGGCAGGCATCCACAAGCCGCCTGACCAGGCCAAAGAAGCTGTTTGGAAGGGCGTCACTAGGCCACAGCCGGACTATAAAGCTCTTCATGGCCTGATCGGCCGCCTTATGTAGCTCGATCATCTGCTTCAGCTGGTCGCTCATTGGCACCGGATGTTCGGCCTCAGCATACTGAGACTAGAACAGCTTCTCCGTCGAGCTTCCGTCCTCGGCCTAGTAAAATTGTGCGGCATCGGACACACCGCGGGGCAAATCTGCGAATGCTCCTGAAGAGCTCCGGATCCGGGTAAGTAATCGGTAATTTACTTTTACATGCTTGCTTTGCATATAGAAAGCCTTACCCGCCGCTATCTTCTTCATCGCGTCGATCTCTTGGAGGGCCTTTTGGGCTTCGGCCTTGGCACTTTTTACACTCTCGAGGGCCGCGCAAGCTCAGACTCCCGTGTCATGGATTCAAGCTCCAACGCCTCGTGCTTCGCCACAAGAGCCTGGAGGTCTTGCTGCACCTCGCCCACCCGAGCCTCGTGCTTCTCTCGCTCGGTGTGCTCCTTGGCCGCTTTATCTTCGGCCTTGGTTAGTGCTTGCTTCAGGGTCGCCACCTCAGTCGTGGCCCCTGGCAAACATACGATGATCCTGTCATTTTGCAATCGCGTCCTCTTTTATATATACATATCTATAGACAGGGTATTACTTACACTTGTTCTCCTCGAGCTAACTCTTGGCAAGGCCGAGCTCTTTCCTGGACCCCTCGAGGTCCTGCTTCAGTACAGCGACCTCCGCAGTTAATGCGGCGGACGCCAGCAGCGAAGCCTGCATATGCATATTGACACACTTATATTAGACTCCTGCGATATTATTTGATCCTCTGTTTGGCTTTTCATTGTGAACACCGAACAAAGCATCAGGGGCTACTGTCTATGTGGTAATATTTCTACTACATTTTAAAACACTAACCTCGAAGCCTGTAAGAAGGCTGGCACAGGCTTCAGTCAATCCGCTCTTGACGGACTGAACCTTCTAGATCACCGCACTCATGATAGTGCGGTGCTCCTCGTCGATGGAAGCGCTGCGAAGCGCTTCCAGAAGATTGTCCGGCGCCTCTAGATGGACAGAGGTCACCGGCACAGGCGTCTTGCCCCTCTTAGAAGGAGGCTGCCTGCCCGAGCCTGAAAACGCTGGAGGTTCCGGCGCGGTGTTCGGCTGAGGACCGAACTCGAAGCTCTCAGGGGCCCCGTCCCCTCGGCTCCCGGAGTCCGGAAGGTCGCCTTGAGGCACCTCTGGGACTGTCTCCCCTCGATCCGGTGCCTCTTGAGACAACACCTCGGTGTCGTCGGCAGGATGAGGGGAGGTGGCGGTCGGGACTGGATCGCTATCCATGTCCGACGAGCCCAAGGATCCGTCCGATGATACCTCGATATTGGCTCATGGCGGCCTGCATAATTATGTTCGGCGATTAGGGAAAACAGTGCGACAAAGGAATTCCATGAGTTACTCTGGTATCCGAATACTTATGATCTCCCCGGGGGCTTGGCCCTGGGAAACCACTCGTCTTCGCCTTCGTCGGCAGCGGTGGAACTGTCTGGAAGGAGAGTCCTTCCCTTCTTGGACCCTCCAGCCTCCCCAGTTGGGACAACCTTCCTTTTCCTGTCTCCCCCAGTCGGTGGGGGAGCATCTTCTTCTTCTTCCTCGTCTTCGGGGGAAGAGTGCGCCGCAGAGTCACTGGACGGTGAGTCCGACGACGCCTGGCGTCGGGAACTCTTTTGGGTTCCCTTGGCCTTCTTGGTCTTCTCCGGCACCATATAAGGTGCCGGAGTCAACATCTTCGCCAAAAGAGCGTCTGCGGGGCCTTCGAGCAAAGGGGCCAGATAGTCGATCTGTCCGGCCATCTTCTGCCAGTCCTGTCAAAGGTACGGGAGTTTAGATCCCGCATAGAGTCAATCTTTAAAAAAATAAGTATCCTGTGAAAGGTAAAGCAGCTTACCGCACTGGCTTGGCGCTTCGCGCTGAATTCGCGATCCTCAGTAATAGGAGGGGGGACCTCGGCACTTTTGAACAGCACCCTCCAGGCATCTTCATGAGTCATGTCGAAGAGCCTGTTCAGAGTTCGGTGCTACGCCGGGTCGAACTCCCACAAGTTGAACTCCCGTTGTTGGCACGGGAGGATCCGGCGGATGAGCATAACTTGGACTATGTTGACAAGCTTGAGCTTCTTGTTCACCATGTTTTGAATACATGCTTGCAGTCCAGTCAGCTCGTCCGAACTACCCCAGGACAGGCCCTTCTCTTTCCAGGAGGTGAGCCACGTGGGGATGCCAGATCGGAACTCGGGGGCCGCTGCCCATACAGGGTCGCGCGACTCGGTGATGTAGAACCACCCCGATTGCCACCCCTTTATGGTTTTCAAAAAGGAGCCCTCGAGCCATGTTACGTTGGGCATCTTGCCCACCATGGCACCTCCGCACTCCGCCTGGCGGCCGCCCACCACCTTCGGCTTGACATTGAAGGTCTTCAGCCATAGGCCAAAGTGGGGCTTGATGCGGAGGAAGGCCTCGCACACGACGATAAACGCTGAGATGTCGAGGATGAATTTCGGAGCCAGATCATGGAAATCCAGGCCGTAATAGAACATGAGCCCCCGGATGAATGGATGGAGAGGGAATCCCAGTCCGCGGAGGAAATGGGTGAGGAATCCTACCCTCTCATGGGGCCTGGGGGTGGGGATGAGGTGCCCCTCATCTGGGAGCCGGTGCGCGATGTCGTCAGGCAGGTATCCGGCTCTCTTTAGTTTCTTGATGTCTCCCTCCGTTACGGAGGAGACCATCCACCTGCCTCCCGCTCCGGACATGGTTGGAGAAGGTTGAGGTGGGAAGTGTGGACTTGGGCGCTAGAGCTCAAGTGTGCGAAGACGGATGAGCAAAGGAGGAAGAAGGCGTGGATAGAAAGGTGTATCCTTATCCCTTTATATGGGCGGACAAAGCTAAGCGTCCCCACTTGCCTGGTAAAACTCGCTTATCCCCCAAGCGCCGCAATTGATGGCGCGGTAGGGTTACCCACGCTCGTATTGATGAGAATCCCGTAATAAGGGGACACGATCTCTGCTTTGACAAGACGTGTCGAAAAACTTCCTCGCGTTATGTGCGGGGCTGGTTGAAGGAAACGGTTCGAATAATCACCGGGCCATGACATAACGTCGCACTTCCAAAACAAGCCAGCAAATTAGATCTGCGAAAATATTATTCTCTCTACGGTGGAATGTGGAACTTATTTTGCAGGGTCGGACACTATCCTCGTATTCAAATTCTTCTGTGATGTATTCGGAGAAGGAACCCGCCTTGCAATGCCAAAGACAATACTGCGCGCCGGACTCATCGTCATTGAAGCCTGGTTTAGGGGCTACTGAGGGAGTCCTGGATTAGGGGGTCTCCGGATAGCCGGACTATCTCCATTGGCCGGACTGTCAGACTATGAAGATACAAGATTGAAGACTTCGTCTCATGTCCGGATGGGACTCTACTTGGCGTGGAAGGCAAGCTGGGCAATACGAATATGGATATCTCCTCCTTTGTAACCGACCTTGTGTAACCCTAACCCTCTCCGGTGTCTATATAAACCGAAGGGTTTTAGTCCGTAGGATAACAACCATAACATACAATCATACCATAGGCTAGCTTCTAGGGTTTAGCCTCTCTGATCTCGTGGTAGATCTACTCTTGTACTACCCATATCATCAATATCAATCAAGCAGGACGTAGGGTTTTACCTCCATCAAGAGGGCCCGAACCTGGGTAAAACATCGTGTCCCCTGCCTCCTGTTACCATCCGGCCTAGACGCACAGTTCGGGACCCCCTACCTGAGATCCGCCGGTTTTGACACCGACAGGACTCGTCTCCGGCTATAAGTTTCGGACTGTGTACCCCCGCGGACACCGAGCTAGATCGGTTATCGATCTTTGAGTTCAACGCCGCTGACGTTTTCCAGCACTCACCTTTGGGTGTCGTGCTAAAATCTATAAAGAATCTGTCCTTGGAGAAGGACTCACAGCCGAACTATGTCCGGTTCGAGCTAGAGACGAATGATGAGGAATTTTTCTTCCCACCCGCCACCCACTTCATAGCCACCGTCGATGACTTAACCAACGTGCTTGACTATGGCTCCGAAGACATCGACGGTATGGACGACGGTGCCGAGAAGGAGCAAGGCCAAGACCCGCCATTCACTTGACATTGGACGGCTACCTCTTCATACGACGTGTACATGGTTGATACACCTAAAGGATCTGGCGACGACAAAGAAGAGCCAGATGCGAATAAAACCTCCGAGACACAGTCCAAGCGCCGGCGGCCCAAACGCCGCCCCAAGCCCCGCCGCTGAAAGGACGACAACACTGGCACCAGAGAAAGTAGTACTCCAGGCGCCAAAATAATGAAGACCCTGTCGGGGCTACATCCGAACAGGAACACGACAGCAAGCAAGACAACCCTCACGAACAGGCCATAGAAGATGACTCGGAGGATGATAGGTACCGTCCACCCTCCGAGGAGGAGACAAGCCTTGGCAACAAATACTTCATCATGCCTGAGGATCCTCTCGAGCAAGAGCGCTTTAAGTTTCAGCTCATAGCCACTACAAGGAGCCTGAAAAAGAAACAACAACAACAACTTCAAGCTGAACAAGACCTGCTCGTTGATAGATGGACTGATGTCCTGACAGCCGAGGAATACGTCCTTAACCGCCCAGCCAAGAGCTACCCGAAACGCAGACTGCTACCTCAATTCGATGAGGAGGCGTCGGAGCACATATCTCCCTCGCGTAATGTGGACCGACCACCACGTGGTCGGGACAGGGTGGCTGAATGGCCACCCTGTGGTCGGGATAAAGCGGCAACTCAGGCCAAACAGCAGCCCGCCCCACCACCTCGCAAAAACAGGGGCAGGCTAGCCCGGGACCATACATACGATCTTCGGCGGGAATTGGACAATAGAGCAGGACACAACAGATCTATATACGGATCACGAGGACATTTCCATACTCGGGACGATAGCTAACTATTCGGACGTGACAAACTTAATCACAACCGGGCCGATAACCACAGACGGACATCGTCGGAGATACGCCGTGATGCGGCCCGCTATAGAGGTGTCGTGTACCCTCTCTGCTTCACAGACAAGGTGCTGGATCATGAATTCCCCGAGGGGTTCAAGCCTATCAATATTGAATCATACAACGGAACAACCGACCCCGCAGTATGGATCGAAGATTTTATTCTTCACATACACATGGCCCGAGGAGATGACCTCCATGCCATCAAATACCTCCCATTAAAGCTCAAAGGACCAGCTCGACACTGGATAAATAGTCTGCCTGAGAACTCCATCGGCAGCTGGGAGGACTTGGAAGAGGCCTTCCTCAACAACTTCCAGGGTACATATGTCCGGCCACCCGATGCCGATGACTTAAGCCACATAGTTCAACAATCCGGAGAATCAGCCAGAAAATTCTGGACTAGGTTCCTAACCAAAAAGAACCAAATCGTCGATTGTCCGGACGCTGAAGCCCTAGCGGCCTTTAAGCATAGCATCCGTGACGAATGGCTTGCCTGCCACCTCGGCCAGGAAAAGCCGAGATCCATGGCAGCCCTCACGACACTTATGAACCGCTTTTGCGTGGGAGAGGATAGTTGGCTGGCTCGCAGTACAAACACAGCCAACGAAACAGGCCCCTCCGAGGCCAAAAACAGCACCAGCAAGCTCCGCCGCAATAGACACAAACGCCGAAGCAATGTCGATAACGCCGATGACACTACAGTTCACGCCGGATTCAGTGGCTCCAAGTCTGGCCAGCAAAAGAAGCCCTATAAAAGGAGCAACGAAGGACCATCCAGCTTGGACTGCATACTCGATCGTCCTTACCAGATACATGGCACCCCAGACAAACCGACCAACCATACTAACAGAGATTGCCGGGTCTTTAAACAAGCCAGCAAGGTCAACAGCAGAAACAAGGAAGGAGAATCACAGAGCGAGGACGATGACGAGGAGCCCCGGTAGCCGAACACTAGGGAGCAAAAGAAATTTCCCCCTCAAGTCAAAACAGTGAACATGATATAGGCTACACACATCCCCAAAAGGGAGCGCAAGCGCGCACTTAGGGACGTCTATGCGTTAGAGCCAGTCGCCCCGAAATTCAATCCGTGGTTGTCATTTCCGATCACCTTTGACCGCCGAGATCATCCAACCAGTATCCGCCACAGCGGTTCAGCCGCACTGGTCCTCGACCCAATCATCGACGGATTTCACCTGACATGGGTCCTAATGGACGGTGGTAGTAGCCTCAACCTGCTCTATCAAGATACAGTACGTAAAATGAGCATCGACCCCTCACGGGTCAAGCCCACGAAGACTACCTTTAAAGGAGTCATACCAGGCGTAGAGGCCCGTTGTACGGGCTCAATAATGCTGGAGGTAGTATTCGGTTCCCCAGATAACTTCTGAAGCGAAGAACTAATCTTCGATATCGTCCCATTTCGCAGCGGCTATCACGCCCTGCTCGGACGAACCGCATTCGCTAGATTCAATGCGGTGCCACATTACGCTTATCTCAAGCTCAAGATGCCCGGCCCACATGGCATCATTACAGTAAATGGAAACACGGAACGCTCCCTCCGTATAGAGAAGCACACTGCCGCCCTAGCAGCAGAAGTACAGAGCGGCCTTCTCAAGCAGCATTATAATCCGGCTGTCGAGCCCCTGGACATCATCAAGAGGGTCCGGACCACACTGAAGTACGACAGCTCAGCTCGTCAAGAGCCGAATTAGCAATTTGACCTCCATCCTAGCCCCGATGAGGCAATGGCACTAATACTGCGTGTACATAAACTACGCACTCAAAACCCCATGGGAATTGATGGAGACATAACTCGTTCGCGATCCACTGTACGGCTCGACCGACCCTGGGATTCCCATGGGGTTTTCTTCTCTTTTGGAGGTCTATGCGGACAACCCGCTTGCAGAACACACCAAGGAGGCAAGGAGCTCTGGCTTACAAGGGAATCCCCAGGTGGTCTCTACTAAATCGATTGCGATGCTTGCTTTTCATACCCGCACGTAGCTCGCCCTTGGTTGCGGCATGTTAAATAGCCCTACTTGCTTATCGCATTACTTGTACAAAGTACGCCTTGACATACTAGTTACATCACAATGGTGAATACACGGTAGCATGAACTTATTATTTCATTTGTCCATTTACTCACCTCGGTATTAATTACTCACTGCACACGTACACAATGGTACGTATTACTATGCCAGGGCTTCATTACACCCAACACTACGGCAATAAAAAGTCCGAACACTTTTATAGTATAGTTTGGCACCCCGAACTTATAGCATTATATGCATTGGCTCCGAATCATGTCTTTGGTCAATAGTTGGGTTGCCCGGCTCCTGTGCTTGCTACCTTACGTTCCTCTATATCGGCTAGGGTAGCAAAGGGAGAACTACTAGAATTGTGTCCCGGTTCTTCCGGACGAGCACCTCAGTAGAGAAAGCTGAAAACAGACTGCCATGATGCAACGAGAGCCGGTCATCTGTTCAAGAGGTTCCAAATTGTTAGAGATTCTTTTCCGCTTCTTGTGAAGAATCAGTTCCCCCGATTAGGCGTGCATAGCGCCCCTAGTTCGGTCTTCCGAATACCAGGGGCTTCGCCAATTTTCTTAATTGTCAAACTCCTATGGCTAAGTGAGGGCGGTAAAGGCTGCATAGTCTGATTGCCTTGTTTGTTGCGCTAAACACCTCCTTAAAGGACCAGAATGTGGAGTAAAGAGTGTTTGGATTTATCCCGAACACCCCCGTACTATCTACGTGGGGGCAGAAGCCGACGACTGGTCAACCCTCAGAGTTAATAAACGGCAACACAGGAGGTAAATTTAAATCATAAGCATTATACTACATAACACCATTGTTTCATATTACAGGGCAAGGTAATACACATGTCCTCATGGGAATATGATATCCTTCGAACATTGCTCCACCACAAGGCGTGACCCCTCCAGGACACCATCAAAATAGTGCTCGGGCCGACGATGCTCTTTGCCCTCCGGCGGCCTCTTGATAACCCACAAGTATAGGGGATCACAACAGTTTTCGATAAGTAAGAGTGTCGAACCCAACGAGGAGCTAAAGGCAGAACAAATATTCCTTCAAATTCTATCGACCACCGATACAACTCTACGCACGCTTGACGTTCGCTTTACCTAGAACAAGTATGAAACTAGAAGTACTTTGTAGGTGTTTTTGGATAGGTTTGTAAGATAATAAAGAGCAAGTAAATAAAAAGTAGGGGCTGTTTAGATAAAGACACAACTAAGTTAGTTTTAGTAGAGAGCTTTTTGTTACGAGAAAGTTATTTGTCCCTAGGCAACCGATAACTAGACCGGTAATCATTATTGCAATTTTATATGAGGGAGAGGCATAAGCTAACATACTTTCTCTACTTGGATCATATGCACTTATAATTGGAACTCTAGCAAGCATCCCCAACTACTAAAGATCATTAAGGTAAAACCCAACCATAGCATTAAAGTATCAAGTCCTCTTTATCCCATACGCAACAACCCCCTTACTCGGGTTTGTGTTTCAGTCACTCACGCAACCCACTATAAGCGAATCATGAACGTATTGCAACACCCTACAGCAGGGATCCCTCATGCTTGCGCGACACGGAGAGCACCATAGGACAGCACCAATAATAAATCATGCAACTCAAACTAATCTTGATCATCAAATAGCCTGTAGGACAAAACGGATCTACTCAAACATCATAGGATAGCCATACATCATTGGGAAATAATATATAGCGTTGAGTACCATGTTTAAGTATAGATTAGAGCGGGTAAGAGAGAGGTTACACCGCTGCATAGAGGGGGGAAGAGTTGGTGATGATGGCGGTGAAGTTGTTGGTGAAGATTGCGGTGATGATATGGCCCCCGATGGCACTCCGGTGCCACCGGAAGCGAGGGGGAGAGAGCCCCCCTCCTTATTCTTCTTCCTTGACCTCCTCCCTAGATGGGAGAAGGGTTTCCCCTCTGGTCCATGGCCTCCATGGCATGGGAGGGGCGAGATCCCCTCCGAGATTGGATCTGTCTCTCTGTCTCTCTCTGTTTCTGTGTTCTCAGATTCTACCCTTTCACCGTTTCTTATATTCCCGGAGATCCATAACTCCGATTGGGCTGAAATTTTAACAAAATCTCTATCCAGATATTAGATTTCTTGCGGCGAAAGAAGGGCATCAACTGCCTTACGGGGTGGCCACGAGGGTCAGGGGCGCGCCCCCTGCCTCGTGGGCCCCTCAAGCATCGTCTCGCGTGGATTTTTATTCCCAAAAATCATATATATTCCAAAAAAAATCTCCGTCGGTTTTTATTCCGTTTGGACTCCGTTTGATATGGATATTCTGCGAAACAAAAAATATGCAACAAACAGGAACTGGCACTGGGCACTGGATCAATATGTTAGTCCCAAAAATAGTATAAAAAGTTGCCAAAAATATATGAAAGTTGTAGAATATTGGGATGGAACAATCAAAAATTATAGATACGACGGAGACGTATCAGCATCCCCAAGCTTAATTCCTGCTCGTCCTCGAGTAGGTAAATGATAAAAAAGATAATTTTTGATGTGGAATGCTACCTAGCATAATCTTGATCACATATCTAATCATGGCATGAATATTAAGACACGAATGATTCAAAGCAATAGTCTATCATTTGACATAAAAACAATAATAATTCAAGCCTACTAATAAAGCAATCATGTCTTTTCAAAATAACAAGGCCAAAGAAAGTTATCCCTGCAAAATCATATAGTCTCGCTATGCTCCATCTTCACCACACAAAATATTCACATCATGCACAACCCCGATGACAAGCCGAGCAATTGGTTCATACTTTTTAACGCGCTTCAACATTTCCAACCCTCACGCAATACATGAGCGTGAGCCATGGATATAGCACTATAGGTGGAATAGAATGGTGGTTGTGGACAAGACAAAAAGGAGAAGATAGTCTCACATCAACTAGGCGTATCAACGGGCTATGGAGATGCCCATCAATAGATATCAATGTGAGTGAGTAGGGATTGCCATGCAACAGATGCACTAGAGCTATAAGTATATGAAAGCTCAAACTGAAACTAAGTGGGTGTGCATCCAACTTGCTTGCTCATGAAGACCTAGGGCATTTGAGGAAGCCCATCGTTGGAATATACAAGCCAAGTTCTATAATGAAAATTCCCACTAGTATATGAAAGTGATAAATCAAGAGACTCTCTATATGAAGAACATGGTGCTACTTTGAAGCACAAGTGTGGAAAAAGGATAGTAGCATTGTCCCTTTTTATTTATATTATTTTTTGGGCCTTCCTTTTTTTATTTGGCCTTTCTCCTTTTTTTATTTGGGCATTCCCTTTTTTTTATTTGGCCTTTCTTTTTTTATTTGGGGCAATACTCTATGAATGATGATCATCACACTTTTATTTACTTACAACTCAATATTACAACTCGATATCTAGAACAAAGATATAACTCTATTTGAATGCCTCGGGCGGTGTACCGGGATGTGCAATGATCTAGCGTAGCAATGACATCAAAAAATGGACAAGCCATAAAAACATCATGCTAGCTACCTTACGATCATGCAAAGCAATATGACAATGAATGCTCAAGTCATGTATATGATGATGATGGAGGTTGCATGGCAATATATCTCGGAATGGCTATGGAAATGCCATAATAGGTAGGTATGGTGGCTGTTTTGAGGAAGGTATATGGTGGGTTTATGCTACCGACGAAAGTTACGCGATACTAGAGAGTCTAGCAATGATGGAAGGGTGAGAGTGCGTATAATCCATGGACTCAACATTAGTCATAAAGAACTCACGTACTTATTGCAAAAGTTTATTAGCCCTCGAAGCAAAGTACTACTACACATGCCCCTAGGGGGATAGATTGGTAGGAAAAGACCATCGCTCATCCCCGACCGCCACTCATAAGGAAGACAATCAATAAATACCTCATGCTCCGACTTCGTTACATAACGGTTCACCATACGTGCATGCTACGGGAATCACAAACCTCAAAACAAGTATTTCTACTAATCCACAACTACCCACTAGCAATACTCTAATATCACCATCTTTATATCGCAAAACTATTGCAAGGAATCAAACATATCATATTCAGTGATCTACAAGTTTTATGTAGGATTTTATGACTAACCATGTGAATGACCAGTTCCTGTCATCTCTCTAAATAGATATAAGTGAAGCAAGAGAGTTTAAATCTTTCTACAAAAGATATGCCCATGCTCTAACAAATATAAGTGAAGCAAAAGAGCATTCTACAAATGGCAGTTTTCTATGTAAAGAGAAACAGGAAATCCAAACTTCAAATGATATAAGTGAAGCACATGAAGCATTCTATAAAGCCATACTCAAAAGATATAAGTGAAGTGCAAAGAGCATTCTATAAATCAACCAAGGACTATCTCATACTAGCATGGTGCATAAAATAAAAGTGAAAACTAAATGCAAAAGACGCTCCAAGATTGCACATATCGCATGAACGAAACGAATCCGAAAACATACCGATACTTGATGAAGAAAGAGGGGATGCCTTCTGGGGCATCCCCAAGCTTAGATGCTTGAGTCTCATTGAATATTTACTTGGGGTGCCTCGGGAATCCCCAAGCTTGAGCTCTTTCCTCTCTTCCTCCTTCTCACATCGAGACCTTCTCGATCATCGAACACTTCATCCACACAAAACTTCAACAGAAAACTCGGTAAGATCCGTTAGTATAATAAAGCAAATCACTACCCTAAGTACTGTTTCAAACCAATTCATATTTTGTTTTTGCATTGTGTCTACTGTAATATAACCTTTTCATGGCTTAATCCACTGATATGAATCGATAGTTTCATCAAAACAAGCAAACTATGCATCAAAAACAGAATCTGTCTAAAACAGAACAGTCTGTAATAATCTGAACATTCACCATACTTATGATACTTGAAAAATTCTACCAAAATTAGGAAAAATTAAAAATTTGTATATGAATACATTGCAAAAAGAATCAGAACCATCTGACGTTCTAGATAAAAATTTAAAATCGCGCACTACAGCCAAAGTTTCTGTCCTGCACCGTACAAACCATCAAGCAAAAGTAAACATCCTAAAGGCAAACCTTGGCACATTATTTTTATAATACAATGGAATTGTACAAGGGGATAATTATTTTTGTTGAAAAGTTTTTGTAATCAAGATTCACAAAGTTTCAGTGAGCATGAACAAAGTTCAAGGAGCTCTCCTACTTCAACAATGCTTGTCTTTCTCACTTTCACTTTCCTTTTTGAAAAAGTTTTGGATTCCCCTCTTTATTTTTGTTGTTTTAAAACTATATGAAAGCACTCAACAGAAATAAATGACTCCCTAAAACTTCCGGGTTGTCTCCCTGGCAGCGCTTTCTTTAAAGCCATTAAGCTAGGCATATAGTGCTCAAGTAGTGAATCCACCCGGATCCCAAGGTATATCAAAGCCAATTTTAATTAACAATGATTTATAATTTAGTAGTGAGCACAAAGTAACATATATCATGCAACAACGAAGTCTAACTATCTTCCAATGCATCGGCATGTCATAAAAGAACAATTCATGCACACAAAGTAAATGCCAATGCATAGCATAAGCAGTTTCTTGCAATTATATCATATTGGAAACATAGAGAGGTGGAGATATAGTCCCTCTATCATAATAATTGCAAGTAGGAGCAGCAAGCACATGCATATTATATTCATCAAAATCATCATGTGCAATGGTAAAAGGCAACCCATCAATATAATCCTTAATAAGGGCAAACTTCTCCGATATAGTGTAGCCGGGAGAATTCAAAAAGATAATAGGACTATCATGTGTGGGTGCAATAGCAACAATTTCATGTTTAACATAAAGAACTATAGCAAGTTCATCTCCATAAGCATAATTCATACTGGCATCTTGGCCACAAGCATAGCAAGCATCATGAAAAAGTGATATTTCCAGAGAATCTACAGGATCATAACAATCATCATAACAATCATCCTTCGGTAAGGACGAAGGGAAATTAAACAATGTATGAGTTGAAGAATTACTCTAATTAGAAGGTGGGCACGGGTAGCTAATCCGCTCTTCCTCCTTTTGTTCTTCGCTCTCCTCCTCCTCTTTTTCATCCAATGAGCTCAGAGTTTCATCAATTTCTTCTTCCATAGACTCCTGCAAAATATTAGTCTCTTCTTGGACAGCGGGGTAGTCCTCAATATATGGTTCAACATAGGCATTAGAAGCATAATTATCATAGCAATATCTAAGTATGTCAAAATTTTCAAATTTGTAAAGAATAGCATCATACGTTTCAATCAAAGAAGCAATTTCATAAGCACCCTTAAAAGCAACAAATTCTTCAATTTGTTGAACATCATAGTAACTATAAACACCTTTAGCATATGAATATACGATTCCATTATCACTAAAATCACATTGATAGGGAAGGTGTTTCTTAGGGTTTTGAAAACAATAAGTAATATCATATATTTCGCATAAATTCCAAGCATAGTATTGCAAACGATGAATTTGACCCAGTAAAATTTTCCCTTTTTCAGATATTCGGTGTCGCACATAACAAGCATGCTCATCTAAAGATTTGCCCTCAACTAAGCTAGTTTGGGTTTTAGCACGAGCACATAGGGATCGAAGATGATCCAAGTAATAGGCTTCAACGGTGTGATAGATTTTGGGTGCTTCTTGAACCATTGGTTTAGTAGGTACAACTAATTTTTTTGGTAGTTTGCGTTTCCTACCCATAACTAAAGATAGAAAACAACTAAGAACAACAAATAAAAATTACTTAGTGATAAAGCAAACAAGCACACACGAGAATATTCACCCCACGCTATTGCTCCCCGGCAACAGCACCAGAGAAAGGTCTTGATAACCCACAAGTATAGGGGGTCGCAATAGTTTTCGATAAGTAAGAGTGTCAAACCCAACGAGGAGCTAAAGGCAGAACAAATATTCCCTCAAGTTCTATCGACCACCGATACAACTCTACGCACACTTGGCGTTCGCTTTACCTAGAACAAGTATGAAACTAGAAGTACTTTGTAGGTGTTTTTGGATAGGTTTGCAAGATAATAAAGAGCAAGTAAATAAAAAGTAGGGGTTATTTAGATAAAGACACAACTAAGTTAGTTTTAGTAGAGAGCTTTTTGTTACGAGAAAGTTATTTGTCCCTAGGCAATCGATAACTAGGCCGGTAATCATTATTGCAATTTTATATGAGGGAGAGGCATAAGCTAACATACTTTCTCTACTTGGATCATATGCACTTATAATTGGAACTCTAGCAAGCATCCGCAACTACTAAAGATCATTAAGGTAAAACCCAACCATATCATTAAAGTATCAAGTCCTCTTTATCCCATACGCAACAACCTCCTTACTCGGGTTTGTGTCTCAGTCACTCACGCAACACACTATAAGTGAATCATGAACGTATTGCAACACCCTACAACGGGGATCCCTCACGCTTGAGCGACACAGAGAGCACCATAGGACAACACCAACAATAGAACATGCAACTCAAACCAATCTTGATCATCAAATAGCCTGTAGGACAAAACAGATCTACTCAAACATCATAGGATAGCCATACATCATTGGGAAATAATATATAGCGTTGAGCACCATGTTTAAGTAGCAATTACAGCGGGTAAGAGAGAGGTTACACCGCTGCATACAGGGGGGGAAGAGTTGGTGATGATGGCGGTGAAGTTGTTGGTGAAGATTGTGGTGATGATGATAGCCCTCGGTGGCACTCCAGTGCCACCAGGAGCGAGGGGGAGAGAGCCCCCCTCCTCCTCCTCCTCCTTCTTCTTCTTCTTCTTCCTTGACCTCCTCCTAGATGGGAAAAGGGTTTCCCCTCTGGTCCATGGCCTCCATGGCGTGGGAGGGGCGAGAGCCCCTCCGATATTGGATCTGTCTCTCTGTCTCTCTCTGTTTCTGCGTTCTCAGATTCTACACTTTCACCGTTTCTTATATTCCCAGAGATCCGTAACTCTGATTGGACTAAAATTTTAACACGATCTCTATCTGGATACTAGCTTTCTTGCGGAGAAATAAGGGCATCAACCGCCTTATGGGGTGGCCACGAGGGTCAGGGGCGTGCCCCCTGCCTCGTGGGCCCCTCGAGCATTGTCCCGCGTGGAATTTTCTTCCCAAAAATCATATATATTCCAAAAAAAAAATCTCCGTCAGTTTTTATTCCGTTTGGACTCCATTTGATATGGATATTCTGCAAAACAAAAAACATGCAACAAACAGGAACTGGCACTGGGCACTGGATCAATATGTTAGTCCCAAAAATAGTATAAAAAGTTGCCAAAAGTATATGAAAGTTGTAGAATGTTGGCATGGAACAATAAAAAATTATAGATATGATGGAGACGTATCATGGCCCCTCGGTCATTAGCTTCTTGGCATCCAGCTTCGCCCAATGCGTCTTAACACGGGCAAAGGCCATACGCGCACCTTCAATACAGACTGACCGCTTCACGGCTTCAAGCCGCGGACAGGCACTCACAAGCCGATGCACAAGCCCGAAGTAGCTGCTGGGTATAGGGTCGAAAGGCCACAGCCGGACTATCAGGTCCTTCATGGCTAGCTCTGCCAACCTATGCAGCTCGACCAACTGCTTTAGCTGGTCGCAGAAGGGCACCAAATGTTTGGATCCCAGATATTGGGACCAGAATATCTTCTCCGTAGACATCCCTTCTTTGGCTCTATAATACTCGGCAGCATTTGACACACTGTGCGGCAGATCTGTAAACGCCCCTGGAAAATCCTAATTCAGGATAAGTACAAGGAACGTTTCTTCTACACACTTGCTATGCATGGTGAAAGATTTACCCACCGTAATCTTCTTGGCCACCTGAATTTCCTGGAGGGCACTCTGGGCTTCTGCCCGTGCATCCTGCGTGCTCTGGCGGGCCTTCGCTAATTCGGACTCTTGCACCTTACAATCGCGCTCCAAGGACTCAAACCTCTCTATCGCGCCCTGGAGCTATTGTTGCGCCTCGCCAACCCAGGCCTCGTGCTCCTCACGCGAGGCGCGTTCCTTGACCGCTTTGTCCTCGGCCTCGGCTAGTGCCTTCTTAAGGGCCGCCACCTCGGTCGTGGCCACTAATAAAGTTTATGACACTTTAGTCCGACTGGACTACTCATTTTTTTGAAATGTACCCACAGGTTACTGCATACCTTGGCTATCTTCCAGCTGCTTCTTCACGAGGCCGAGCTCCTCCTTGGCCCGCTCCAGTTTCCGCTTCAGTCCGGAAACTTCCGCAGCATGAGCAGTGGCAGCCTGCAGTGATACCTGCTTATTCACATAGACAACTCGTGTAAGACTCTTGTGATATTTATTCTCGACCCTCTATTTGGCTTTTCCTCCCGAACACCAAACAGAGCATCAGGGGCTACTGTCTATATGGTGATATTTTTCCTACAATCACATTACTCACCTCAAAGCCCGTTAGAATGCTAGTGCAGGCTTCGGCCAGTCCGCTTTTGATAAACTAAACCTTCTCTATTACCGTGTCCACAAGGACACGATGCTCATCCATGATAGAGGCGCCTCGTAGAGACTCCAGCAGATTATCCGATGCCTCTAGTTGGATAGAGGTCACCGGTGGAACAGGCACATTCCCCCCTTGGGGGGATGCCGTTCGCTGGATCCTGGAGCCATGTAGATCTCCGGAATGGCATCTGGCTGAGGCCCGAAGGGAACTGGGGCCCCGTCACCAGTCCTCGTGGGGACTTTTTTCCCCATATGTCCGGCCGCCGAGGAGTCGTCCTGGGACGTCACCCCGATGGTCTCCGGAATCTCCCCCCGGCCTAGGAAAATCTTTTTGGACACCACCTCGTCATCACCCTTGGGTGAGATGGAATGAGCAGCTGGCGGAGACATGCTAGCCATCTCCTTCGAGTCCAGCGAATCCTCTATCGAGGATCGCGGGGAGCCATCGCGTGCCGGACTGCAATGACAGGGTTTAAGATGTGTCAATATTACAAACCGAGAAGGCTAGATGTTTTTGATTCTGGTACTCACGAGGCGGCCCGTGGCTTGGTCCGACGAGGTCGCTCCGGACTGCTATCAACATCCCACGCAGAGTTATCCGCGAGGGAGCCTCTCCCCCTCTTGGGCGCCTCTGCCTCCAAACTCGTGGAGGCCTCCCTTTTCTCCCTTCCTCCCGCAGGAGGGGAGTCGCCTCCCTCCTCGTCGTCATTGTCGGCGGCTGAGGGGTCTGTCTCATCATCAGACGAGATGACCAAGGTGCTCCTTCGGCGAAGCCCACTCCTGGCCCCCTTGGCGTTGGTGTTGAACTTCTTCTCCGGCATGTCGTAAGGCGCTGGAAATAGCATCTCCGTAAGGAGTGGGGTTTCTTCGTCTTCGGGCAGTGGAGCCGGACTATTAATCCGTCCCGCTAGGTCGACCCAGGCCTGAAAAAGAAATTGACAAGAAGGCTTAGTATCCTTCCTCGAAGTGTGTCCTTAAAAACTATACCTTGATGGCTTACCGAACTGGCCTGACGCTTAAAGTTGAGCCCATGATCTTTGGTCAAGGGTGGCGGCGTCTCGCTGCCCTTGAAGAGCACCTTCCAGATATCTCTGTGCATCGTGCCGAAAAGCCTTAGCAGCGTCTGGTGCTCAGCCAAATCGAACTCCCACAAATAACAGGTTTGGCGCTGACATGGAAGGATCCGGCGTACAAGCATGACCTGGATCACATCAACGAGCTTGATCTTCCGGGTTATCATATTCTAGAGGCATGTTTGGAGCCCCGTGATCTCTTCCAAAGATCCCCAGGTCAGGCCCTTCTCTTGCCAGGAGGTATGCCACATCGGGACTCCGGATCGGAATTTGGGAGCCGCCGCCCAGTTGGCGTCGTGCGTCTCGGTGATATAGAACCACCCCGATTGCCATCCCTTCACCGTCTCTACAAAGGAGCCTTTGAGCCAGGTGGTATTGGGCATCTTGCCCACCATGGCACCTCCGCAGTCGGCCTGTTGGCCGCGCACCACCTTTGGCTTTACATTAAAAGTCTTCAGCCATAGGACACAGTGAGGTGGGATGCGGAGAAAGGCTTCGCACACAACTATGAATGCAGAGATATTGAGGATAAAGTTGGGGGCCAGATCATGGAAGTCCAACCCATAGTAAAACATCAATCCACGAACAAATGGATGAAGAGGGAATCCCAACCCACGGACGAAGTGTGTGAGAAACACAACCCTCTCATGGGGCTCGGGGGTAGGGACGATTTGCCCTTTTGCCGGGAGTCAGTGAGCAATCTCCTTGGCTAGATAGTCGGCCTCCCGGAGCTCCGTGATGTCCTTCTTAATGGAGGAGGCCATCCACTTTCCTCCAGCTCCGGATCCGGACATGATTGGAGTGCCTTCTCGAACGAGGAAAAGCTAAAATCTTGGGCGCTAGAGCTCGAGTACAGAAGGACTGAAGATGAAGAAGGGTGTGGGTAAAGGGAGAGTGTCCTTATCCCCTTATAAAGGCCGCGAATATCAAGCGCCTCCCTGCTCGTCCTAAAAACTCGCCTATTCCCGAGGGCTGTATAAATGGCATAGTTGGGTTACCCATGCCCGCATTGATGAGAATCCCACGATAAGGGGACACGATCTCTGCTTTGACAAGACGTGCCAATGGTAACCACGTCTCAAGATGTGGAGCGGCAGACGAAAAGCGGTTCGAAATTATGACCGAACAAACGTAATGTCGTGTTGTAAAAAGCTGTCAGCGGATAGAACTCGCGTGAAAAAATATATTCTCTTTGCAGTTGTGTGTGGTATGTGACAGGTCCGGATACTATCGTCGCATCCGAAGACTATCTTGGAGTTTGGAGAAAGGGGAACCCGCCTTGCAATGCCGAAGACAATCAGCGCGCCGGACTCCTCGTCATTGAAAGCCAGGTTCAAGGGCTACTGAGGGAGTCCGGGACAAAGGGGTCCTCGGGCGTCCGGCTTGTTATCCATGGGCCGGACTGACGGGCTGTGAAGACATGAAGGCCGAAGACTGCACTGTTTCTGGATTGGGCTCTACTTGGCGTGGAAGGCAAGCTTGGCGACCGAAGATTCCTTCTTATGTAACCGACTCCATGTAAACCCTAGACACCCTTGGTAGATCAACACATGTACTCATTACCATATTCATAGGCTAGGCTTCTAGGTTTTAGCCATTACGATCTCGTGGTAGATCAACTCTTGTAATACTCATATTCATCAAGATCATCAAGCAGGAAGTAGGGTATTACCTCTGTAGAGAGGGCCCAAACCTGGGTAAACATCGTGTCCCCCGTCTCCTGTTACCATGGATCCTAGACGCACAGTTCGGGACCCCCTACCCGAGATCTGCCGGTTTTGACACCGACACTAACCATAGCAAGAAACATATGGATCCAAATCAGCCCCTTACGAAGCAACACATAAACTAGGGTTTAAGCTTCTGTCATTCTAACAACCCATCATCTACTTATTACTTCCCAATGCCTTCCTATAGGCCCAAACAATGGTGAAGTGTCATGTAGTCAACATTCACATGACACCACTAGAGGAAAGACAACATACGTCTCATCAAAATATCGAACGAATACCAAATTCACATGACTACTTATAGCAAGACTTCTCCCATGTCCTCGAGAACAAATGTAACTACTCACAAAGAATATTCATGTTCATAATTAGAGGGGTATTAATATGCATAATGGATCTGAACATATGATCTTCCACCAAGTAAACTAACTACCATCAACTACAAGGAGTAAACAACACTACTAGCAACCCACAGGTACCAACCTGAGGTTTGGATACAAAGATTGGATACAAGAGATGAACTAGGGTTTGAGATGAGATGGTGGTGGTGAAGATGTTGATGGAGATTGACCCCCTCCCGATGAGAGGATCGTTGGTGATGACGATGGTGATGATTTCCCCCTCCCGGAGGGAAGTTTCCCCGGCAGAACAGCTCCACCGGAGCCCTGGATTGGTTCTGCCAAGGTTCCGCCTCATGGCGGCGGAGTTTCATCCCGTGAGCTAGCTTATGATTTTTTCCTCCACGAAAGACTTCATATAGCCAAACATGGGCATCAGAGGGCTGCCAGGGGGCCCACGAGGCAGGGGGCGCGCCCAGGGGGTAGGGCGCGCCCCCCACCCTTGTGGACGGTGGGTGGCCCCCTCTGGTACTTCTTTCACCCAAATTTTTTTATATATTCTGAAATATGCTCCTGTGAAGTTTCAGGACTTTTGGAGATGTGCAGAATATGTCTCTAATAGTTGCTCCTTTTCCAGCCTAGAATTCCAGCTGCCGGCATTCCCCCTCTTCATGTAAACCTTCTAAAATAAGAGAGAATAGGCATAAGTATTGTGGCATAATGTGTAATAACAGCCCATAATGCAATAAATATTGATATAAAAGCATGACGCAAAATGGACGTATCACAACGTGCTTTTTCCCAAGGTGGGAAGTCAAGATGAAGTCCATGGCTACCTTGTTGACTTGATGGTTGCTATGAAGACCAAGGTGGGCGCTGGTGCAACGTTTGATGTGTCCAACTGGATGTGGCACGAGATGTACAACATGGTCATCTACAGAAAGGTCCCTATCTATGCTCCGTTTGTCATGTGCCTTCTGAACTCAGTTTGGGCTGTTCGCCGTCTTGGAGAGCTTCTCACCTCTCCGGATAACCTCATCGTGCATGAGGTCAAGCAGCTCAAGAAGAAGAAGCACGCCGAGCCTCGCTTTCCTTCCAATGATCCCAAGGATGTCTTTGCTACTTCAGATGATGAGGATCTTGAGCTGGGTCCCGGGGCCAAGCCCTCTTGGGTGACCAAGCTCACTGCCAAGGTGAATAGGACTTTTTGCCTCTAGACTGACATTCAGAAGAAGATGTATGAGGCCCATGCCAATGAGAAGCTTGCCAGGTGTCGTCAGGTTGCTATGATGAAGCACCTCAACATGCCTGTTCAGAGTGGCTCTGAGAAGAGCATCACCCCGGAGGAGCGATGGATCTCTGCGCACATCACTTGGTTTGATGATGAGGCTCCCCGCCAGCCCTCCACCTCCTTTGCTGCTGCTGATGATACCATGGAGGACACAGATCGAGACGATGATGAGGAGTCTGATGATGATGAGGATCTAGATGCAGTCGAGGAGTCAGCGGAGGACGACTGAGCTCTGGGGTGCTAGCTTCGCTCTTTTCCTTTTTGGTGTCTTGATGCCAAAGCGGGAGAGAGTTCTATTAGGCCTTGGGATTTGCATGGGATTTGCTTTGTTTGGGTTTGTGTTTTGTTCTGTTGTGCATCGTGTTTGTGCTGAACTTTAGCTTGTGGACCTTGTTTATCTCGACTTGCATGGTGTGAGACATGCGCTCCTCTATTTTGTCACTATTGTCGTTAATGTCTTTATATATATCTTATTATATGCTTATTGCTTCTCTTGTCGGAGTGGTGGGTCTATAAAATCTAGGGGGACTCTTGCCCCTAATGTGTGCACATGCATTCCTATAGCAATATCAAATTAGGGCACACATCCAGGGGGAGTCATGTCTATATTTTTTAGACCTCTCTCTTGCAAATCGTGTTGTTGTCATCATCCACCAAAAAGGGGGAGATTGTAAGGGCATTTCCCTACTTTGTGTTTTGGATGATGATGACAACCCTTTGTTGGTCTAATCGTGGCTTAGTGCTTCAGGTTCTCGGTGATTTGGCTTACATCGGTTAGCTATTCTCTCTGGAAGGAAAAGATCGAGGACGGGGTTTTTCTACGTGTTTATCTCTTTGGTCTTAGGGAACCCGTACTATTAAGAGGGAATCCACATTGGAAGGAGCTTGGGGGATCATTGCACGTACACATCTGCCACACCCTCCTTTACCTTCTTTGTCTTTTGAGAGAGAGAGAGAGAGAGCTTCCCTCCCTTCTTTACTGCTTGCTGTGTTCCCCCAGCGGTTGTACCGCCCGTGCGAGTGGTTGTACCGCTGGCTCTTGGCACTTACCCAACCTCCACCCCAGGTGTAATACCCTGGGGTTGAACAACCCAGCCATGAACGAGAGGTTGTACCGCTGCTCCTGGGTGGTGGTACCGCCACCAAGCTCAACAATGACTGCGACGGTTGTTCCGGCCAAGTACCGCTCAACAACCAGACGAACTTCTATTTTGATGGGTACTTGGGCGGCGGTAGCCCAGTTGGTCCGATTGTGCTCCGCACACCGGTACCACCAGTGCCCTGAGAGGTTCTAGCGCTTGGGACTTAGCCTCCCAAGCATCCAAGGCCAGGCGGTTGCACCGGTGCTATACCGCTCAATCACCGCACACAGGGGTGACACCCTACTGTTTCAAAGCGGTGGTTGAGCGGTGGCTGGGCGGTTGTTCACACCAACCGGTACTACCGCTCGCGCGCCCGGTTGTACCTCCTGGTAGGGTTCTGCAGGTAAACCGTGAGTTCCGATTGTACCGGGACGAGGAGCGATTGTACCACTGTAGTGTTGATTTCGTAGTAACGGTTGGATTTTAGGGTTTGCTATATAAGGGTGGTTCTTCCACCTACCACATTCACCTCTTAACTATCTCACTCCACCATTAACGCCACTCAAGCTCTCATGCCCGATCTCTCTCTCTCTCTCTAGCCACTCAAACTTGTAGATTTGCTCAGGATTGAAGGAGGAGACCTAGATCTACACTTTTTTTGACTGGAGATAGATCTACACTTTCACCAAAGGATATTTTCTTCCCCCATACTTTCTTATGTGGATTTTTGTTACTCTTGGGTGTTTGAGCACCCTAGACGGTTGAGGTCACCTCGGAGCCACATTCCATTGTGGTGCTGCTCCGTGGTTTCATTGGGAGCCTCCAATTCAGTTGTGGAGAGAGCCCCAACCTTGTTTGTAAAGGTCCGGTCGCCGCCTCCAAGGGCACCAATAGTGGAATCACGGCATCTCGCATTGTGTGAGGGCGTGCGGAGAATACGGTGGCCCTAGTGGCTTCTTGGGGAGCATTGTGCCTCAACACCGCTCCAACGGAGACGTACTTCCCCTCAAAAGGAATGAACTTCGGTAACACATCCTTGTCTTCACCGGCTCCACTCTTGGTTATCTCGTACCTTTACTTGTGCAAGCATATATTGTGGTGTATCCTTTGCTTGCTTGTGTGCTTGTTGTTGTTGCTGCATCATATAGGTTGCTCACCTAGTTGCATATCTAGATGACCTACTTTGATGCAAAGTTTAAATTTGTAAAGAAAAGCTAAAAAATGTTAGTTGCCTATTCACCCCCCTCTAGTCAACTATATCGATCCTTTCAGCGTGGTGATAGCATCTACGACCAAGGGTTTGATTTGCAGAGTGAAAATGTTGAGCCTGAGCAGCCACCTCCTGCAAACTTTCAATAATTTGTCCAATTCTATCATGAAATGCATGATTGGCATACTCATGTGCAGCTACAGGATGACTTGGCTGAGCACATGTGGACTCACATTGGCAACCAGTATATCTATCAGTTTTATCTCTTTTCTTGCAAACGAATTTTGATTGGGTTGTAAGACTATTTGATATTGTTTTTATTTTGATTGGGTTGTAAGACTATTTTGAATGTGCAACTTATTTGCTATGCTTGATTTGAACTATTTGCTATGTTTTATTTTAGCATAAATGGCCTCCGATGGACGAGACGCAGCCAAAATGTGGCCGCGCATTGGGCGCACGGCTGGCGCATCCACATATCTGGGTGAACACTGCATCATTGCCATCCCAAACGGATGAAATCCGGACAAAATGGACGTTCAATTGGGGTTGTGTGTTGGAATTGCCCCGAAAGCGCTCCTTGCCGATTAGTAAATGGGGCACAAGGTGAGGATCTATCTCAACAAAAAAAATGCACAATGAGACACCATGATTTACCTAGATTCGTGTCGCATGGTTGCGTAATATACTACTCCTGCTTTGTGTGTTGTTTATTTGGTGGACAGAGAGCTACAGATCCTTTCTTGGAACAGAGGGGTAGTGTGGCTCCTAATAGTGTTCTACCAAGTATCCAACCCCTGGAGTAGATCCAGTTGGTTTGTCCAAAAATTTGTCCTCTTTCCTTAGTAGCTCACTAGCTTGTTCCTCCTTTTATAGCTCAAGGGGTACCACAATGGCTTCACTACCAAGGAAACTACCTTGCCAAACTAGATAGGTAAGTGCATTGAATGGGTGATGAGGTGTCATAGTCTTCTGACTCCTGGGAACAAATGGTTGTCTTGTCACCACCGCCCATGGTGCCACTTGAGCTGGGCGTGACACGCCTCTCTATAGGTGTACACCATGCAGTGAACTAACATGGTGATTCATCCCTCATGTCTTGTCCCTCCATTAGCACGCCTGCACCCCTGCCAGGTGGCACGAAAGCTCAGTGTGCGCAGAGCAGACGCGTCACGTGTGGGGGCGCACGGTAGCTTGTCGTCGATGCTTGCTGAGTGCGGGTCAACTAGAGGAGTCGTTGTCGGATGTTGGTGTTCCTGAGTGTTGTCCGTCTAGCTTGTTGCGGGGTGGCTCGGTCTTGCTCCTCTCGGCACTTGTTTAGCACAGAGAAGGATGCTACAAACTTTGACAAAGATATACATGCCTCCACGGAGCTTGGGTTCCTTTTTTATGGTGTTGTCGATGATGATTTTGATGAAGATCTCATACCGCCATGAAGCGGTGGAGGGAGTTTTGTCAATGGAGAGATCCTTTGTCTTCTTAGTTTTGACCAAGAGGCAATTGTGGTTCGAGTGCAGTCAGGTTCGTGAACCCAATGGTCATGCTACCGACAGTAGCCCCCGGGCCTGGGCCGGATGCGTGTCCCACATGTTGTCAGGGTCAGGTCCTTTCAATGTATGGGCCCCACACATCGCGAGCGCCCTTGTTCGATCAAATAAACTGTATAGGACAGTGTGAACCACGGTGGAAATCATGGGGGTAATGGTAGCATGGGGAAATGCGCCCATTACTGCGAGGTAGGGGTGCAACCCTTGAGCGCCCACATAAATGGTGGAAGTGGCGTGCCCTGGGCTTTCCATTCCCCATTTCATATTGCGCCGCCATCTCCCTTTCTCCTTCCTTGCAATCGCACCCATATCCACAAACCACTGCAATATTTCCTTCCATCTTTCCTTCATGCTCTGCCATGGCTGTTGGTGCTAAAACATGTGGATCTTGGGTAGGGGTCCCAAGATGGTGATCTGAGCAAGATGATAACATGAGAAAGTAGGGACACGGTATTTTACCCAGGTTCAGGACCTCTCAAGAAGGTAAAACCTTACGTCCTGCTCTAGTTTATATTGATTGTGAGGGGGTACGGGGTACAATATGATCTACGTTGAGATTGTAGTTCTTGTTTATCTTGATTGTGAGGGGGTACAAAGTATATATGATCTACATTGGGAATAAGCATGTCGATCATTCAAATATGCCTTGAAGTGACACCAAATCTTCGAAGATTTTCATCTTGATTGTGCCGAGGGCTTGAGCGCATGCCACCCATTTATCTGTTATCGATGGGTCCTTGGCCCGACCCATAAGTGGTGGGCTGACGTGGCATGTACCCCTAGTTCAGGACACCGTCAGTAGCCTATGAACTAGTCTTCAAGCTGATGACATCAGTCATCTTCTTTAGGATAGCTTCACAATCTTAAGTCTTTGGCTTCATAGACGAGTTTCACCTTCCATGTCGGCTCCTGATTCCGAGGATATGCTCGACTCCGAGGTCTTCCTGGTCTCCCCGATTGCTACCATATGTTTTACAACCCCAGATAATAAGAGACATCTTTTAAAAAGATTCCTACCCTCTCAACACTATTTATTTTAGCAGGCCCGAGGTATTTGCCTAGCTTAGCCACGAAGACTTGCCACGAGATGCTTTAGCGACTGGGTCAGACCCTGACAGCTTTCTGGCTGAGAACAGAAGCGTCATCTCTCATGGCAGAGTAGAACCATATCGTTAATAGACATTATTAGGTATATCGTGGCTCTCAAGGACATTTCTATTGGCACGTACCGTCAATAAGGAGATCGTGCTTCTAGATTTCTAGCGGTGTCATCAACACACACGCCTTAATCTTTGCGTCCATAGACTACACGATGCATCGGGAAATGACAATTCGTACGCTGAGGTGAGGCGACCCCTGGCCTTTGACTGCCCTATAAAGGGGGGAGTGATAAATCAATTTTCTCAGTTGCGGTCGATTTCTTCGGACAAGCACCGAACTAG
>NC_041386.1:162015369-162019020 GCF_002162155.2 Triticum dicoccoides
GCCTTAGGGGATGATTACCGTTATGGCCAAGATATTGTGGCTGAGGTGACACTTTTTTCTTTGGTGGTTGATACATCTCCAACATATCTATAATTTATGAAGTCTTCATGCCATGTTTGCCAAAAAATATGGTTTTGTTATGATTTGATTAGAACAAACCTGGACTGACGCTGTTTTCAGCAAAACTACCGTGGTCTCATTTTTCGTGCAGAAATAAAAGTTCTCTGAATGGGTTAAAAATTTACGATGATCATTTATGGACCAAAAGAGACCCATGGAGCACCGGAGTTGTGCCAGGAGGTGACAGAGGAGGCCACAAGCTAGGGGCGTGTCCCTAGGGCTTGTGGGCCCCTCAGTTGTCCCGTCGACTTGTTTCCAACGCCAAATACTCTTATATATACAGAAACCTCCGAAAAGAACCCTAGATCGGAAGTTCTGCCGCCGTAAGCCTCTGTAGCCACAAAAAACCAATCGGAGCCCATTCTGGCACCCTGTCGGAGGGGGAAACCATCACTAGAGGCCATCTTCATCATCTCGGCACTCTCCATGATGAGGAGGGAGTAGTTCACCCTCAGGGCTGAGAGTATGTACCAGTAGCTATGTGTTTGATCTCTCTCTCTCTCTCTCTCTCTCTCTCTCTCTCTCGTGTTCTTGATTTGGCACGATCCTGATGTATCGTGAGCTTTTTTTATTATAGTTGGATCATATGGTGTTTCCCCCTCTCTACCTTCTTGTGATGAATTGTGTCATGCTCTTTGAGGTTTCGTTATGTTGGATTGAGTATTGGATTTGAGAACACTTGATGTATGTCTTGCGATGATATATCTGTGGTGATAATGGGATGTTCTATTGATTCACTTGGTGTATGTTTTGGCACTCAACTCGCGGATTCACGACGTGACATTGGGGTAATCTATGCATAGGGATTGATGCACCTTTTCGTCCTATGTTCTCCGATAGAAACTTTGGAGTGATTCTTTGTCATGCGTTGAGGGATTGTTATATGATCCAATTATGCTATCATTGTTGAGAGAATTTGCACTAGTGAAATTATGAACCCTAGGCCTTGTTTCCAAGCATTGCAATACCGTTTTTGCTCACTTTTGTTACTAGTTACCTTGCTGTTTTATATTTTCAGATTACAAGAACCTATATCTACCATCCATATTACATTGTATCACCATGTCTTCACTGAACTAGTGCACCTATACAATTTAACATTGTATTGGGTGTGTTGGGGGCACAAGAGACTCTTTGTTATTTGGTTGCAAGATTGTTTGAGAGAGACCATCTTCACCCTATGCCTCCCACGAATAGATAAATCTTAGGTCATCCAGTTGAGGGAAAATTGCTATTGTCCTACAGAACTCTACACTTGGAGGCCCAACACGAGTCTACAAGAAGAATTGTTGCATAGTAGACATCAAGGTCTTTTCTGGCGCCGTTGCCGGGGAGGTGAGTGCTCGAAGGTATATCTTCAGATCTTGCAATCAAATCTTTTAGTTTCTTGTTTTATCACTAGTTTGTTTTCGTAAAAGACAAGTACACAAAAATTGAATTGAGATTGCCACATATTATTCATTTTTATAATGTCTTCCTTGAAAATGATGGATGGGAAAATTGTGCCAAAGTGTTGGAAGAAGAAGTCAATAAAATGTTTGGCACTAAATCTTTGAATGATGAGCATGATTGCAATGTTGTTAGTATGAATTCTTTGAATATCAATGATGCTAATGATATGCAAAGCCACAATATTGGGGATACTATATTTGATGAAGATGATATTTTTTGTCCCCCAAGTTTTGATGAGAAAATTTATTATGATGATAGCATGCCTCCTATTTATGATGATTATGTTGATGAAAGTGGGTTTGGAAGAGTGTCAACTCTAGTTAATTATCCCACTATTTTGGAGGGTGTTGAAACTTATTATAATGATAAAAGTGGATTTGGATAGGTCGTGACTTTATTTAGTGATGAATCCACTATTTTGTAAGAGGTTCCAATTGACAATGATAAAAAAGTTGTTATCTATGATAATTATTGTGATGACATGTATGCTATAAAGAATAATGATAACCATGAAACTTGTCATCATGATTTTAATTTTCAATTGGATTATGCCTCACATGATAGTTATTTTGTTGAGTTTGCTCCCACTACTATTCATGAGAATAAATTTGCTTATGTGGAGAGTAATAATATTTCTATGCTTGTGGATCATGAAAGGAATGCTTTATGTGATAGTTATATTGTTGAATTCTGATGACCCACAAGTATAGGGGATCTATCGTAGTCCTTTCGATAAGTAAGAGTGTCAAACCCAACGAGGAGCAGAAGGAAATGATAATCGGTTTCCGGCAGGGTATTCTCTGCAAGTACTGAAATAAGTGGTAACAGATAGTTTTGTGATAAGATAATTTGTAACGGCAACAAGTAACAAAAGTAAATAAGTTGCAGCAAGGTGGCCCAATCCTTTTTGTAGCAAAGGACAAGCCTGGACAAACTCTTATATGATGTAAAGCGCTAGATAACCCACAAGTATAGGGGATCGCAACAGTTTTCGAGGGTAGAGTATTCAACCCAAATTTATTGATTCGACACAAGGGGAGCCAAAGAATATTCTCAAGTATTAGCAGCTGAGTTGTCAATTCAACCACACCTGGAAACTTAGTATGTGCAGCAAAGAGTTTAGTAGCAAAGTAATATGATAGTGGTGGTAGCGGTAACAAAAGTAAAGACAGCAAAAGTAATGTTTTTGGTATTTTGTAGTGATTGTAACAGTAGCAGCGGGAAAGTAAATAAGCGAGAACCAGTATATGGAAAACTCGTAGGCACCGGATCAGTGATGGATAATTATGCCGGATGCGGTTCATCATGTAACAGTCATAACATAGGGTGACACAGAACTAGCTCCAATTCATCAATGTAATGTAGGCATGTATTCCGTATATAGTCATATGTTCTTATGGAAAAGAACTTGCATGACATCTTTTGTCCTACCCTCCCGTGGCAGCGGGGTCCTATTGGAAACTATGGGATATTAAGGCCTCCTTTTAATAGAGAACCGGAACAAAGCATTAGCACATAGTGAATACATGAACTCCTCAAACTATGGTCATCACCGGGAGTGGTCCCGATTATTGTCACTTCGGGGTTGTCGGATCATAACACATAGTAGGTGACTACAGACTTGCAAGATAGGATCAAGAGCTCACATATATTCATGAAAACATAATAGGTTCAGATCAGAAATCATGGCACTCGGGCCCTAGTGACAAGCATTAAGCATAGCAAAGTCATAGAAACATCAATCTCAGAACATAATGGATACTAGGGATCAAACCCTGACAAAACTAACTCGATTACATGATAAATCTCTTCCAACCCATCACCGTCCAGCAAGCCTACGATGCAATTACTCACGCACGGCGGTGAGCATCATGAAATTGGTGATGGAGGATGGTTGATGATGATGACGGCGACGAATCCCCCTCTCCGGAGCCCCGAACGGACTCCAGATCAGCCCTCCCGAGAGGTTTTAGGGCTTGGCGGTGGCTCCGTATCGTAAAACGCAATGATTTCTTCTCTCTTATTTTTTTCTCTCCGAAAGCAAATATATAGAGTTGGAGTTGGAGTCAGAGGGTCAAC
>NC_041386.1:162019281-162074334 GCF_002162155.2 Triticum dicoccoides
GTCTTCATATTTGGCGAGGATTTTTTATTATTTTTTCTAAGACCTCCCGTGGAGTTTCAGGTCATTCCGAGAATATTTGTTTTCTGCACATAAAACAACATCATGGTAATTCTGCTGAAAACAGCGTCAGTCCGGGTTAGTTCCATTCAAATCATACAAGTTAGAGTCCAAAACAAGGGCAAAAGTGTTTGGAAAAGTAGATACGACGGAGACGTATCAACTCCCCCAAGCTTAAACCCTTGCTTGTCCTCAAGCAATTCAGTTGACAAACTGAAAGAAAGAAAGAAAGAAAAACTTTTACAAACTATGTTTGCTCTTGTTGTTGTAACTATGTCAAGCCAGCATTCAAGTTTTCAGCATAAATCATAACTAACCACATTTGCAACTCAGGTCTCATAATTGCTCATATCAATAGCATAATCAACTATCAAGTTATAATAATAAATCTTGGATGACAACAATTTCTCAAAACAATCGTAATATGATATAACAAGATGGTATCTCGCTAGCCCTTTCTGAGACCGCAAAACATAAATGCAGAGCACCTTTAAAGATCAAGGACTGACTAGACATTGTAATTCATGGTAAAAGAGATCCAATCATAGTCATACCCGACATAGATTAATAGTGATGAATGCAAATGACGGTTGTGCTCTCGAGATAGTGCATTTTAATACGAGGGTGATGACTCAACATAAAAGTAAATGGATAGGCCCTTCACAAAGGGAAGCAGGGATTTGTAGAGGTGCCAGAGCTCGGTTTTGAAATAGAGATAAATTGTATTTTGAGCGGTATACTTTCACTGTCAACATAACAACTAAGAGATGGCGATATCTTCCATGCTAAGCACATTATAGGCGGTTCCCAAACAGAATGGTAAAGTTTATACTCCCCCTCCACCAACAAGCATCAATCCATGGCTTGCTCGAAACAAGGAGTGCCTCCAACATACATTAGGTCCCAGGGGGAGTTTTGTTTGCAATTAATTTTGATTTAGTTTGCATAAAGCATGGGACTGGGCATCCCGGTGACCAGCCATTTTCTCGTGAGTGAGGAGAGGAGTCCACTCCTCTTGAGAATAACCCGCCTAACACGGAAGATAAGGACAACCTTTGTTGATACATGAGCTATTCGAGCATACAAAACAGAATGTTTATTTGAAGGTTTAGAGTTTGGCACATACAAATTTACTTGGAACGGCAGGTAGATACCGCATATAGGAAGGTATAGTGGACTCATCTAGAATGACTTTGGGGTTTAAGGATTTTGGATGCACAAGCAGTATTCCCGCTTAGTACAAGTGAAGGCTAGCAAAAGACTGGGAAGCGACCAACTAGAGAGCGACAACAGCCATGTAGATGCATTAAAATTAATAAACATTGAATGCAAGCATGAGTAGGATATAATCTACCATGAACATAAATATCGTGAAGGCTATGTTGATTGTTTCAACTACATGCGTGAACATGTGCCAAGTCAAGTCACTTAAATCATTCAAAGGAGGATACCACCCCATCATACCACATCATAATCATCTCAATAGCATGTTGGCATACAAGGTAAATCATTATAACTCATAGCTAATCAAGCATGGCACAAGCAACTACGATCTCTAATTGTCATTGCAAACATGTTTATTCATAATAAGCTAAATCAAGAACGCGGGACTCATCATATTTACAAAAACAAAAGAGGTCGAGTTCATACCAGTTTTTCTCATCTCAGTCAGTCCATCATATATCATCATAATTGCCTTTCACTTGCACGACCGAACGGTGTGAATAATAATAAGAGTGCATGTGCATTGGACTAAGCTGGAATCTGCGAGCATTCAATAAACAGGATAAGACAAGGCAATATGGGCTCTTTGGTTAATTCAACAATAATGCATATAAGAGCTACTTTGACAATTTAATTATGGTCTTCTCCTACTGACCTCCAAAGAAAGAAAAGAAATAAAACTATTTACACGAGAAAGCTCCCAACAAGCAAAAGAAGAACGGGAAATATTTTTGGGTTTTATTTTTAATTATTACTACTACATCAGAAAAATAAACTACTACTAATTTTTTTGGTTTTTCTTAAGGTTTAACAAGCACACAAGAAGAAAGCAGTAAAAAGAAAATAAACTAGCATGGATATTACAATGAAAAAGTATGACCACCGACATCTAGTAATGAGTGTGTGTGAACATAAATGTAATGTCGGTGAGAAATACGTACTCCCCCAAGCTTAGGCTTTTGGCCTAAGTTGGTCTATGGCCACGGCTGGCCTGGCGGATATCCATAATAATAGTTGTTGGGGTCGTACTGTGATGAAGAAGGATAGTTGGGATCATACTGATGTGCAGCGGTTATCGCCTGCTGAGCTGCAGCGTGGAGTCGAGCTACCTCCACTCTCCTCTCGTACTCTTCTGCCTCATCTCTGGTAATAACATATCTTCCTTTTGTCTGTGAATCAAAGAAGGCAGGAGCAGGGAGAGTAATACAGAAAACACTTCGTTTATCAAAAATTAAGCGATATAAGAGAGGTGATTCAGGCCTCTCGACAAACTGGTGCGAAGCCATGGAGTTATAATCTAAGGGCCCGTTCGGGGATCCACCAGCTCCTCAAAATACACGGAGCTGGGGAGTACCGTTTCGGCCACTCTGAATTTTCTAGCGGCAGCTCCGTCCGCTCCGGGAGCGGGGGCGCGGAGTGGAGGGCCTCCGAACAGCCCCTAAATATGCAGGAGGCAACTCCGTATCACCCTCACGAATGTCTATCTCAAGAAAATGAGCTAAGCGGGTTGCATAAATTCCTCCAAAGAAATCTCCATTATGTCTATTATGATGCAACCTACGAGCTACAATGGCTCCCATATGGTAAGATTGGTCTCCTAACACAGCACTCCTAAGAATTCTAAGATCAGGGACACACATGTGACATGCTTCATCCTTAGCATTTACGCATCTACTAATGGAAAGAGCAAAATAATGTATAGCAGGAAAGTGAATGCTCCCTATGGTAGCCTGTGTTATATCTCTAGATTCCCCCACAGTTATACTAGCAAGAAAGTTTCTAAATTAAGATTTAGGGGGATCTCTAACACTACCCCATGATGGAAGTTCACAAGCAGAAGTGAAATCATCTAAGTCCATGGTATAAGATTTGCATAAAGATCAAACATAACTGAAGGAGAATTACGCGAAGATGAATACTCAAACCTCCTCACAAATGAACTTGTGAGATCATAATACTGGGGGCATTTGTTAGCCTCAAAATCCTCAATACCGGCATTGCGCAAATATGATTTGAATTCTTCTTTAATTCCCGCACGGTCCATAAAATTTTCCGACGGCCATTCGCAAGGCCGTACTGGAGCGTCTCTTGGTGGATCCTCGTCAGCATCGCGCATAGCAATCCTGGTCCTTGCTTCTTAGAGGAACCACCTTGGAACATCATCCTAAACATATTGTTTTTCTCTGAAAAATTCTGAATTTTTTAGTAACTTCTAAATGAAAGTAAACCAGCTTCAATAAAACTAATAGCAACTACTCCTACAAGCGCCTAGAGCCTATATCAAGCATTAGAACTACTTGGAACCATATAAATTTGACATGCAAGCTCAAGAACATGGTCACCTATGCAACACAAATTTGCAAAGAATAAAGCACTAGAACAAAAACTAATTGGACCAATGGAGGAGTCACATACCAAGGAACAATCTCCCCAAGCAGTTTTGCGAGAGGTGCTTTGAGCAAGGAGATCGGAAATCATAGCAAAAGTGGTTGGAACTCGTGCTTGAGTTGGTTTTTTGGGTTTGTGTGAGATAGAGGAAGAAGATGGGTGCTGGGTTAAGTGGAGGAGGGCCACCGTGGGCCCACGAGGCAGGGGGGCGCGCCCTATAGGGGGGGCGTGCCCACCACCCTCGTGGCCAGGTGGCAGCTCCTCCCGCGGTAATTTTTGCACGGTAAATCCTCAAATATTCCCGAAAAAATCGTATTAAATTGGCATGGCATTCTAAGGACTTTTATTTTCGGGATATTTTTATATTGCATAGATAAGTCAGGAAACAGACAGAAAAATACTATTTTTACTTTATTTAATATAAATAACGGAAAGTAAAAGTGGGGTACAGAAGTTTGTGCTTCTAGTTTCATCCATCTCATGCTCATCAAAAAGAATCCACTAACAAGGTTGATCAAGTCTTGTTAACAAACTCATTCCGGTAATCATGAAACTGGAGAAATTTCGAATAACACTAAGTTACCTCAATGGGGATATGCACATCCCCTATAATAAGTATATCATATTTCTTCTTGACAGTAGGAAGAGGAAATTCAAAATCTCCAAATATAATCGATGGAATTTTTCCAATAGAGTTGATACTATGAACTTGAGGTTTTTTCCTCGGAAAGTGTACCGTATGCTCATTACCATTAACATGAAAAGTGACATTGCCTTTGTTGCAATCAATAACAGCCCCTGCAGTATTAAGAAAAGGTCTTCCAAGAATAATAGACATACTATCATCCTCGGGAATATCAAATATAACAAAGTCCATTAAAATAGTAACGTTTGCAACCACAACAGGCACATCCTCACAAATACCGACTGGTATAGCAGTTGATTTATCAGCCATTTGCAAAGATATTTCACTAGCTGTCAGCTTATTCAAGTCAAGTCTACTATATAAAGAGCGAGGCATAACACTAACACCGGCTCCAAGATCACATAAAGCAGTTTTAATATAATTTCTTTTGATGGAGCAAGGTATAGTAGGTACTCCGAGGTCTCCAAGTTTCTTTGGTATTCCACCCTTAAAAGTATAATTAGCAAGCATGGTGGAAATCTCAGCTTTCGGTATCTTTCTTTTATTAGTAATGATATCTTTCATATATTTAGCATAAGGATTTGTTTTGAGCACATCAGTTAATCGCATATGCAAAAATATAGGCCTAATCATTTCAGCAAAGCGCTCAAAATACCCATCATCCTTTTTCTTGGATGGTTTCGGAGGAAAAGGCATGGGTTTCTAAACCCAAGGTTCCCTTTCTTTACCATGTTTCCTAGCAACAAAGTCTCTTTTATCATAACGTTGATTCTTTGATTGTGGGTTATCAAGATCAACAACAGGTTCAATTTCTACATCATTGTCATTACTAGGTTGAGAAACATCATGAACGTCATCATTAATATTTTTACTAGGTTCATGTTCATTACCAGATTGTGTTTCAGCATCATACATAGATATATCATTTGGATTATCAGGTGGTTCAGCAATAGGTTCATTAGAAGCTTGCACAGTTCTATCATTTTTCTTCTTCTTCTTCTTTTTAGAAGAACTAGGAACATCAATATTATTTCTTTGAGAATCTTGCTCGATTCTCTTAGGGTGGCCTTCAGGATACAAAGGTTCCTAAGTCATTATACCAGTTCTAGTAGCCACTCTAACAGCATAATCATTTTTCTTACTATTCATTTCATCAAGCACTTCTTTTTGAGCTTTAAGTACTTGTTCTACTTGAGTGGTAACCATAGAAGCATGCTTGCTAACAAGTTTAAGTTCACCTTTAATAGCAGCCATATAATCACCCAAGCATCTAATCATATAAGCATTTTCTTTTAATTGTCTACCAAAATAAGCATTGAAGTCATCTTGCTTACACATAAAGTTATCAAACTCATCCAAGCATTGACTAGCAATTTTAGTAGGAGGGACTTCAGCTTTATCATATCTATAGAGAGAATTTACCTTTACTACCTGTGTCGGGATATCGGGATCAGGAGGTTCTTCAGTAAATAAATAATTGAGATCATAAGTTTCTTCAACAGGCGGTGAATTAATACCATGTATTTCTTCAATAGGAGGTAAATTTTTAACGTCTTCAGCTTTAATACCTTTTTCTTTCATAGATTTCTTTGCCTCTTGCAAATCTTCGGGACTGAGAAATAGAACACCTCTCTGCTTCGGAGTTGGTTTAGGGATAGGCTCAATAATTGGAGCAGGAGCTGGCTCAGGAGGTGCCCAATTATTTTCATTTGTCAACATATTATTCAATAGAATTTCAGCTTCATCCGGTGTTCTTTCCCTGAAAAGAGAACCAGCACAACTATCCAGGTAATCTCTGGAAGCATCGGTTAGTCCATTATAAAAGATATCAAATATTTCAGGTTTCTTAAGAGACTCCCCCAGGTCTTAAGAGACTCCATTATAAAAGATATCAAGATATAAATCGAACAAAGCATCAGGCAAAGCATTAAGTAACTTGAGAAGCCTCCCCAAGCTTGTGGGAGACTCTCTTCTTTAATTTGCACAAAGTTGTATATTTCCCTCAAAGCAGCTTGTTTCTTATGAGCAGGGAAATATTCAGCACAGAAGTAATATATCATATCCTGGGGACTACGCACACAACCAGGATCAAGAGAATTAAACCATATCTTAGCATCACCCTTTAATGAGAACGGAAATATTTTGAGTAAATAGAGGTAACGTGATCTCTCATTATTAGTGAACAGGGCAGCTATATCATTTAACTTAGTCACATGTGCCACAACAGTTTCAGATTCATAGCCATAAAACGGATCAGATTCAACCAAAGTAATTATATCAGGATCAACAGAGAATTCATAATCTTTATCAGGAACACATATAGGTGAAGTAGCAAAAGCAGGATCGGGTTTCATTTTATCTCTAAGTGATTCTTTGTTCCATTTCATTAATAACCTCTTAAGCTCATATCTATCTCTGCAAGCTAAAATAGCTAAAGAAGCATCTCGATCAAATAAATAACCCTCGGGAATAACAGGCATATTTTCATCATCACTATCATCATCGTATTCAGATTCAATAATTTCTCTTTCTCTAGCCCTAGCAATTTGTTCATCAAGAAATTCACTAAGGGGCACGGTAGTATCAGGCATAGAAGCAGTTTCATCATAAGTATCATGCTAGCAGAAGTGGCATCATCAATAACATGTGACATATCAGAACGAATAGCAGAAGCAGGTGTAGGTGTCACAAACTTACTCATAACACAAGGTGAATCAAGTGCAGAGCTAGATGGCAGTTCCTTATCTCCCCTCGTAGTTGAGGGATAGATCTTGGTTTTTGGATCTCTCAAGTTCTTCATAGTGTCCAGAACATATAAATCCCAAGTGTCTCAAAGAATAGAGCTATGCTTCCCGGCAACGGCGCCAAAAAAAGGTTCTTGATAACCCACAAGTATAGGGGATCGCAGCAGTTTTCGAGGGTAGAGTATTCAACCCAAATTTATTGATTCGACACAAGGGGAGCCAAAGAATATTCTCAAGTATTAGCAACTGAGTTGTCAATTCAACCACACCTGGAAACTTAGTATCTGCAGCAAAGTGTTTAGTAGCAAAGTAATATGATAGTCGTGGTAGCGGTAACAAAAGTAAAGACAACAAAAGTAATGTTTTTGGTATTTTGTAGTGATTGTAACAGTAGCAACGGGAAAGTAAATAAGCGAGAACTAGTATATGGAAAACTCGTAGGCACCGGATCAGTGATGGATAATTATGCCGGATGCGGTTCATCATGTAACAGTCATAACATAGAGTGACATAGAACTAGCTCCAATTCATCAATGTAATGTAGGCATGTATTCCGTATATAGTCATACGTGCTTATGGAAAAAAACTTGCATGACATCTTTTGTCCTACCCTCCCGTGGCAGCAGGGTCCTATTGGAAACTAAGGGATATTAAGGCCTCCTTTTAATAGAGAACCGGAACAAAGCATTAGCACATAGTGAATACATGAACTCCTCAAACTATGGTCATCACCGGGAGTGGTCCCGATTATTGTCACTTCGGGGTTGCCGGATCATAACACATAGTAGGTGACTATAGACTTGCAATATAGGATCAAGAACTCACATATATTCATGAAAACATAATAGGTTCAGATCTGAAATCATGGCACTCGGGCCCTAGTGACAAGCATTAAGCATAGCAAAGTCATAGCAACATCAATCTCAGAACATAATGGATACTAGGGATCAAACCCTAACAAAACTAACTCGATTACATGATAAATCTCATCCAGCCCATCACCGTCCAGCAAGCCTACGATGCAATTACTCACGCACGGCGGTGAGCATCATGAAATTGGTGATGGAGGATGGTTGATGATGACGACGGCGACGAATCCCCCTCTCCAGAGCCCCGAACGGACTCCAGATCAGCCCTCCCGAGAGGTTTTAGGGCTTGGCGGCGGCTCCGTATCGTAAAATGCGATGATTTCTTCTCTCTTATTTTTTCTCTCCGAAAGCAAATATATAGAGTTGGAGTTGGCGTCGGAAGGTCAACCGGGGGCCCACTAGGTAGGGGGCGTGCCCTAGGGGGGCGCCCCCCACCCTCGTGGAAAGGGTGTGGGCCCCCTGGTCTTCATATTTGGCGAGGATTTTTTATTACTTTTTCTAAGACCTCCCGTGGAGTTTCAGGTCATTCCGAGAATATTTGTTTTCTGCACATAAAACAACATCATGGTAATTCTGCTGAAAACAGCGTCAGTCCGGGTTAGTTCCATTCAAATCATACAAGTTAGAGTCCAAAACAAGGGCAAAAGTGTTTGGAAAAGTAGATACGAAGGAGACGTATCAGCGCTCCCGGGGACACATGGGAATATCGTCAAGCTAGTTTTCATCACGTTCATATGATTCACGTTCGGTACTTTGATAATTTGGTATGTGGGTGGACCGGTGCTTGGGTACTGCCCTTACTTTGACAAGCATCCCACTTATGATTAACCTCTATTGCAAGCTTCCGCAACTACAACAAAAGTATTAAGGTAAACCTAACCATAGCATGAAACATATGGATCCGAATCAGCCCCTTAAGAAGCATCGCATAAACTAGGGTTTAAGCTTCTGTCACTCTAGCAACCCATCATCTACTTATTACTTCCCAATGCCTTCCTCTAGGCCCAAATAATGGTGAAGTGTCATGTAGTCCACATTCACATAACACCTCTAGAGGAGAGACAACATACATCTCATCAAAATATCAAACGAATACCAAATTCACATGACTACTAATAGCAAGACTTCTCCCATGTCCTCAGGAACAAAAGTAACTACTCACAAAGCATAAACATGTTCATAATCATAGGGGTATTAATATGCATATAGGATCTGAACATATGATCTTCCACCAATTGAACCAACTAGCATCAACTACAAGGAGTAATTAACACTACTAGCAACCTACTAGCACCAATCCCGGACTTGGAGACGAGAATTGGATACAAGAGATGAACTAGGGTTTTGAGATGAGATGGTGCTGATGAAGATGTTGATGGAGATTGCCCTCTCCCGATGAGAGGACAGTTGGTGATGACGATGGCGATGATTTCCCCCTCCGGGAGGGAAGTTTCACCGGCAGAACAGCTCTGCCAGAGCCCTAGATTGGTTCCGCTAAGGTTCCGCCTCGTGGCGGTGGGATTTTGTCCGAGAAGATGGCTTATGATTTTTTTCCCATCGAAAGACTCCATATAGCAGAAGATGGCCACCGGAGGGCCACCAGGGGGCCCACGAGGTAGGGGGGCACACCCAAGGGGGTAGGGCGCGCCCCCACCCTCGTGGGCAGGGTGTGGCCCCCCTGGTGAAGTTCTTGCTCTCAGTATTTTTTATATATTTGGAAAACGTCTTCCATGGAGTTTCAGGACTTTTGGAGCTGTGCAGAATAGGTATCTAATATTTGCTCCTTTTCTAGCTGAGAATGCCAGCTGCCGGCATTCTCCCTCTTTATGTAAACCTTGTAAAATAAGAGAGAATAGGCATAAGTATTGTGACATAATGTGTAATAACAGCCAATAATGCAATAAATATCGATATAAAAGCATGATGCAAAATGGACGTATCAACTCCCCCAAGCTTAGACCTTGCTTGTCCTCAAGCGAAAAGCCGAAATCAAAAAATATGTCCACATGTTTAGAGATAGAGGTGTCGATAAAAAATAAAATACGGACATGAGGGCATCATGATCATTCTTAGAACAGCAACTTATATAATTCTTGTCATATAATCTCTAATGCTAGAGTAATAATTCAATCACAATATCAAGTATGAATCTTAAACTTCATTGAAAACTAACAAACTATAATCTCAGTCATTGAAGCAATTGCAATTTATCATAACATAAGAAAGAGTCAATGTATAAGAGCTTTTCAGCAAGTCCACATATTCAACTATCATATAGTCTTTCACAATTGCTGACACTCACGCAATACTTATGAGTATGGAGTTTTATTTGGACATAGAGAAAGATAGGGGCTTATAGTTTTGCCTCCCAACGTTTTACCTCAAGGGTAATGTCAACAGTAATAGTTCATGAAGACTCACATCCAATTAGCCATATATACGAGGATCTTTCCAACATATTGTGCTTGCCAAAGGATAAAATGTAAAAAGGAAGGGTGAAGATCACCATGACTCTTATGCCAGGTAGAGGATAAAAGTAAAAGATAGGCCCTTCACAGAGGGAAGCAGAGATTGTCATGCGCTTTTATGGTTGGATGCACAAAATCTTAATGTGAAAGAATGTCACTTTATATTGCCACTTGTGATATGGACCTTTATTATGTAGTTTGTCGCTTTTATTACTTCCATATCACACGATCGTATAAAGCTTATTTCCTCCACACCAATCAATCATACATATTTAAAGAGCAATTTTTATTGCTTGCACCGATGACAACTTACTTGATGGATCTTACTCAATCCATAGGTAGATATGGGGGACTCTTATGGCAAGACTGGTTTAAGGGTATTTGGAAGCACAAGTAGTATCTCTACTTGGTGCAATGAATTTGGCTAGCATGAGGGGAAAGGCAAGCTCATCATGTTGGAAGATCCAAGACAATATAATTCATCTCAGATGTAAGAAAACATAACCCATTGCATTTTCTTCCTTGTCCAATGTCAACTCTTTTAGCATGTCATATTTTAATGAGTGCTCACAATCATAAAAGATGTCCAAGATAGTATATTTATATGTGAAGACCTCTCTTTCTTTATTACTTCCTATTAATTGCAAAGATGACCAAAACTATGTTTTTCAACCCTCAACAACTTTTATTCATCATACTCTTTCTATGTGAGCTCATTACTCTCCATAAGACTCACATGATCTCTTTGTTTCTTTCTCTTTTCTTTTATTCACTTAGGATCATGGCAAAATAATCAAGCCCTTGACTAAACACTAATCTTTATTATATAGCTCATGGACTTGATTACATAGAAGGATAATAAAGCAAAACTCACAACTAGATCACACTAAGAACTTTTATTCTACTAGATCAAGATATTACCAAAAGGATCGAACTAAGAAAAACGGTAAAGGTAAAAGTGATGGTGATACAATACCGGGGCACTCCCCCAAGCTTGGCAGTTGCCAAGTGGAGTGCCCATACCATGTGATTATGTCTCCTTTGTTGGTGAAGAAGGTGGGGATGTTGATGATGGATAGTCGCACATCGAGCGTAGGAGGTCTTCTAACTTGCGGATAATGCCCTTGAGTGCGATGATATGCTCCTTCAACAAAATATTTTCACGTGTGAGATACTTATTTTGTATACGAGCTAAATCAATCATATTGAAAGCTTCGATTTCTGTTGGGGGTAAGAAGATTGTGATCCAGTTGAAGGGTGTCTTCTGTTGCCAGAACTTGTTCCTCCATGGCCTTCTTGATCCCTTCATCCTTGTTGATCTCCATGGGTTCTTCTCTCTTCAGCTCTATCTTCATTAGCGATGCATCGTTGCCCTCATGGTTGGAGGAGGAGGGAGATGACATAGTGCCTGTCCTTGACAACCCTGACAGAAAACAGCTCGAAACAAAGACACGAGATTTTTGCGTGATACGGGAGTCAAAAACCCCGGGAGGTTATATAATGAATTTTTACCGACCAAAATACGTGTCATGTACAAAAATGGAGTCCGGAGAGCACACGAGGTGCCCACGAGGTAGGGGCGCGCCCTCCACCCTCGTGGAGCCCTCGTGTCCTTCCCGGACTGCTGCTTATTTTTCTATTTTTCTAAATATTCCAAAACGGAGAAATATTGCCTTAAAACTGTTTTGGAGTCGGTTTACTTACCGTACCACATACCTATTCCTTTTCGGAGTCTGAAACGTTCCGGAAAGTGTCCCCTATGTATTCCTCCGGGGTTACGGTTTCAATAACATTGGTTTCAACATTTATGGGATTACTGAGATATAGTGTTTGATTCTTTGACCGTTCACCACCTTCAGATTTGTGCCTTCGAATTTGTTGATTTTTATGGCACCGGAACGGTAGACCTCCTCGATAACGTTTGGACCTTCCCATTTAGAGAGAAGTTTTCCTACAAAAAATCTTAAACGAGAGTTGTATAGCAATTCATAATCACCTACATTAAACTCACGCTTTTGTATCCTTTTGTCATGCCATCTTTTAACTTTTTCTTTAAACAACTTGGCATTTCCGTAGGCTTGGGTTCTCCATTCATCAGGTGAGCTAATATCAAATAACCTCTTCTCACCGGCAAGTTTAAAATCATAATTAAGTTCTTTAATAGCCCAATAAGCCTTGTGTTCTAGTTCGAGAGGTAAGTGACATGCTTTTCCATAGACCATTTTATACGGAGACATACACATAGGATTTTTATATGCAGTTCTATAGGCCCATAATGCATCATCAAGTTTCTTGGACCAATTCTTTCTAGACCTATTAACAGTCTTTTGCAAAAATTAATTTGAGTTCTCTATTACTCAATTCTACTTGACCACTAGACTGAGGGTGATAAGGAGATGCAATTCTATGATTAACATCATATTTAGCAAGCATTTTACGGAAAGCACCATGAATAAAATGTGAACCACCATCAGTCATTAAATATCTAGGGACTCCAAATATTGGAAAAATAACTTCTTTAAGCATTTTAATAGAAGTGTTATGATCAGCACTACTAGTTGGAATAGCTTATACCCACTTAGTAATGTAATAAACATCAACTAAATATGTGTATAACCATTAGAGGAAGGAAAAGGTCCCATATAGTCAAAGCCCCAAACATCAAATGGTTCAACAACAAGTGAATAATTCATAGGCATTTCTTGACGTCTACTAATATTACCAATTCTTTGACATTCATCACAAGATAAGACAAACTTACGGGCATCCTTGAAGAGAGTAGGCCAATAAAACCATATTGCATACCTTATATGCAGTTCTATCTCCAGCATGGTGTCCTCCATAAGCTTCAGAGTGACACTTGAGTAGGATCTGTTCCTATTCATGCTCAGGTACACAACGTCTAATAACACTATCTACTCCTTCTTGATAAAGATGTGGGTCATCCCAAAAGTAATGCCTCAAATCATAGAAGAACCTTCTCTTTTGCTGGTATGTGAAACTAGGTGGTATAAACTTAGCAACAATGTAATTAGCATAATTAGCATACCATGGAGCAGTATGAGAAGCATTTATGACATTTAATTTCTCATCAGGAAAGCTATTATCAATAGGTAGTGGGTCATCAAGCACATTTTCTAACCTAGACAAGTTGTCTGCAACGGGGTTCTCAGCTCCTTTTCTATCAACAATATGCAAATCAAATTCTTGTAGCAAGAAAACCCATCTAATAAGTCTAGGTTTAGCATCTTTCTTTTCCATAAGATATTTAATAGTAGCATGATCAGTGTGAATAGTTACTTTAGAATCAACAATATAAGGTCTAAACTTATCACATGCAAATACAACTGCTAAGAATTCTTTTTCAGTAGTAGCATAATTTCTTTGAGCATTGTCTAGAGTTTTACTAGCATATTGAATAACATTTAGTTTCTTATCAACTCTTTGTCCTAGAACGGCACCTACAGCATAATCACTAGCATCACACATAATTTCAAAGGGGAAATTCCAATCAGGTGGCTGAACAATAGGTGCAGAGATCAATGCTTTCTTAAGTATTTCAAATGCTTCTACACAATCATCATCAAAGACAAATGCTATACATTTTTGTAATAAATTAGTCAGAGGCCGAGCGATTTTTGAGAAGTCCATAATGAACCTCCTATAAAAACTGGCATGACCAAGGAAACTTCTTATACCTTTGATGTCCTTGGGACATGGCATCTTTTCAATAGCATCAACCTTGGCTTTATCAACTTCAATAGCTCTTTCAGAAACTTTATGCCCCAAGATAATACCTTCATTAACCATAAAGTGGCACTTTTCCTAATTCAAGACAAGATTAGTTTCTTCACATCTCTGCAAAACTCGATCAAGGTTGCTCAAGCAATCATCAAAAGAAGATCCATAGACGGAAAAATCGTCCATGAAAACCTCACAAATCTTTTCACAAAAGTCAGAGAATATAGCCATCATGCATCTTTGAAAGGTAGCAGGTGCATTACATAAACCAAAAGGCATACATCTATAAGCAAAAGTACCAAAAGGGCATGTAAAAGTATTCTTTGATTGATCTTTGGCTGACACAGGTATTTGAGAGAAACCAGAATAACCATCTAGAAAGCAAAAATGTGTATGTTTGGACAATATTTCTAGCATTTGATCAATAAAAGGTAAGGGGTAATGATCCTTTTTAGTAGCCTTATTTAATTTGCAGAAATCAATTACCATCCTATAACCTGTAATAATTCTTTGAGGAATCAATTCATCTTTATCATTAGGAACAACAGTAATACCTCCCTTCTTAGGGACATAATGGACAGGGCTTACCCATTGACTATCAGCAACGGGATAAATTATACCCGCCTCAAGGAGCTTTAGTATCTCATTTCTTACCACTTCTTTCATTTTAGGATTCAGCCGGCGTTGATGATCACAAACTGGTTTAGCATCTTCTTCCAAATTAATTTTATGTTGACATAGAGTGGGACTAATGCCCTTAAGATCATCAAGAGTATACCCAATAGCAGTGCGGTGCTTCTTAAGAGTTTTCAATAATCTCTCTTCCTCATGCTCTGAAAGGTTAGCACTGATAATAACAGGATATATCTTTTTCTCATCAAGATAAGCATATTTAAGAGTATCAGGTAACGGTTTAAGCTCAAACACGGGATCACCCTTGGGTGGAGGAGGATCCCCTAGGATTTCAACAGGTAAATTGTTTTTCAAAATAGGTTCCTGTTTAAAGAATACTTCATCTAATTCCCTTCTTTCATTCATAAACATATCATTTTCATGGTCTAGCAAGTATTGTTCTAAAGGATCACTAGGAGGTACATCAATAGAAGCAAGACCAATAATTTCATCCTTACTAGGTAATTCTTCTTCACGGTGTTGTCTACTAAATTTAGAAAAATTAAATTCATGAGCCATATCATCTAAACTGATAGTAACAACATCTCTTTTGCAATCTATGGTAGCATTAACAGTATTTAAGAAGGGTCTACCAAATATAATGGGACAAATGTTATCTTGTGGGGAACCAAGAACAAGAAAATCAACAGGATATTTAGTTTTCCCAGACAAGACTTCAACATCTCTAACAATTCCCATTGGTGAAATAGTATCTCTATTGGCAAGTTTAATTGTGACATCAATATCTTCCATCTCAGCAGGTGCAATATCATGCATAACTTCTTTGTATAAGGAATAAGGTATTGCACTAGCCCTAGCACCCATATCACATAAGCCATGATAACAATGATCTCCTATTTTAACAGAAATAACAGGCATGCCTACCACAAGTCTATGTTTATCTTTATCACGGGGTTTAGCAATTCTAGCAGCTTCATCACGGAAATAAATAACATGCCCATCAATATTATCAGACAAGAGATCTTTAACGATAGCAATATTAGGTTCAACTTTAACTTGCTCAGGAGGTGTATATGTTTTAATATTGCTTTTACGAACCACGGTTGAAGCTTTAACATGATCATTTATCCTAACAGGGAAAGGTGGTTTCTCAACATAAGAAGTAGGAACAATAGGATCATTATAAGTGATAGTCTTTTCTTCAACTTTAATAGGTGCAACTACTTTTACTTCTATGGGAGGATGATATTTAAACCACTTCTCCTTGGGGAGATCAACATAGGCAGCAAAAGATTCACAGAAAGAAGCTACTATTTCAGAGTCAAGTCCATATTTAGTGCTAAATTTACGAAAAATATCGGTATCCATAAAAGATTTAACCCAATCAAAACTAGGTGTCATACCTGACTCCTTACCATTGTCGAGGTCCCAATCTCTAGAGTTGCGTTTCATTCTTTCCTATAAATCCCATTTGAATTCAATAGTCTTCATCATAAAAGAGCCAGCACAAGAAGTATCAAGCAGGGTGCGATTGTTATGAGAAAGCCGAGCATAAAATTTTTGAATAATCATTTCTCTTGAGAGCTCATGATTGGGGCATGAATATAACATTGATTTAAGCCTCCCCCAAGCTTGAGCGATGCTTTCTCCTTCGCGAGGCCAAAAATTATATATATAATTGCGATCACGATGAACAAGATGCATAGGATAAAACTTCTGATGAAATTCCAATTTCAATCGTTTATAATTCCAAGACCCCATATCATCACATAGCCTATACCATGTCGATGCATCTCCCCTCAAAGATAAGGGGAAGACCTTCTTCTTAACAACATCTCTGGGTACACCTGCAAGCTTAAATAATCCACAAACTTCATCCACATATATCAGATGTTCATCAGGATGTTTTGTTCCATCTCCTAAAAAAGGATTAGCTAGCAGTTTTTCTATCATACCCGAAGGAACTTCAAAGGAAGCGTTTTCATTTTCATTTTCATTTTCAGTAGGTTCAGTAGGTTGAGGAGCAACTCTTTGCTCTACTGGCCGGGGTGAAGATACCCCGAACAAGCCCCTTAGAGGATTACTTTCCATGGTAACAAGTAACAGTAAATTTCAGCACACTATATAAATTTTTCCATACCAAATTCCACCTACCAAAGGCGCTTCACTCCCCGGAAACGGCGCCAGAAAAGAGTCTTGATGACCCACAAGTATAGGGGATCTATCGTAGTCCTTTTGATAAGTAAGAGTGTCGAACCCAACGAGGAGCAGAAGGAAATGATAAGCGGTTTCCAGCAAGGTATTCTCTGCAAGTACTGAAATAAGTGGTAACAGATAGTTTTGTGATAAGATAATTTGTAACGAGCAACAAGTAACGAAAGTAAATAGGTTGCAGCAAGGTGGCCCAATCCTTTTAGTAGCAAAGGACAAGCCTGGACAAACTCTTATATGATGTAAAGCGCTCCTGAGGACACATGGGAATATCGTCAAGCTAGTTTTCATCACGTTCATATGATTCGCATTTGGTACATTGATAATTTGGTTTGTGGGTGGACCGGTGCTTGGGTACTGCCCTTACTTGGACAAGCATCCCACTTATGATTAACCTCTATTTCAAGCATCCGCAACTACAACAAAAGTATTAAGGTAAACCTAACCATAGCATGAAACATATGGATCCAAATCAGCCCCTTACGAAGCAACGCATAAACTAGGGTTTAAGCTTCTGTCACTCTAGCAACCCATCATCTACTTATTACTTCCCAATGCCTTCCTCTAGGCCCAAATAATGGTGAAGTGTCATGTAGTCGACGTTCACATAACACCACTAGAGGAGAGACAACATACATCTCATCAAAATATCGAACGAATACCAAATTCACATGACTACTAATATCAAGACTTCTCCCATGTCCTCAGGAACAAAAGTAACTACTCACAAAGCATAAACATGTTCATAATCATAGGGGTATTAATATGCATATAGGATCTGAACATATGATCTTCCACCAATTGAACCAACTAGCATCAACTACAAGGAGTAATTAACACTACTAGCAACCTACTAGCACCAATCCCGGACTTGGAGACAAGAATTGGATACAAGAGATGAACTAGGGTTTTGAGATGAGATGGTGCTGATGAAGATGTTGATGAAGGTTGCCCTCGTCCGATGAGAGGAGTGTTGGTGATGACGATGGCGATGATTTCCCCCTCCGGGAGGGAAGTTTCCCCGGCAGAACAGCTCCGCCAGAGCCCTAGATTGGTTCCGCCAAGGTTCCGCCTCGTGGCGGCGGAGTTTCGTCCGAGAAGATGGCTTATGATTTTTTTCCCATCGAAAGACTCCATATAGCAGAAGATGGCCACCGAAGGGCCACCAGGGGGGCCACGAGGTAGGGGGCGCGCCCAGGGGGTAGGGCGCGCCCCCCACCCTTGTGGGCAGGGTGTGGCCCCCCTGGTGAAGTTCTTGCTCTCAGTATTTTTTATATATTTGGGAAACGTCTTCCGTGGAGTTTCAGGACTTTTGGAACAGTGCAGAATAGGTCTCTAATATTTGCTCCTTTTCCAGCCCAGAATCCCAGCTACCGGCATTCTCCCTCTTTAAGTAAACCTTGTAAAATAAGAGAGAATAGGCATAAGTATTGTGACATAATGTGTAATAACAGCCAATAATGCAATAAATATTGATATAAAAGCATGATGCAAAATGGACGTATCAAATTCCTTCATGATGCTACTGAAAATTATCACGATAGAGGGATATATGCTTCTACGTATCTCAATAATATCAAGTTTCCTCTCTACATGTTGAAAATCTTGAAGTTCTGCTTGCTTTACCTTCCTATGCTAGTTGATTCTTGCTCCCATAAATTGTTTGCTCATAAAATCTCGATGCATAGGAAGTGGGTTAGACTTAAATGTTCTAGTCATATGCTTCATGATGCTCCCATTATGTTTCAATTCTTATCTTTTATGTGATCATCATTGAAATCCTCATGCCTAGCTAGGGCGTTAAACAATAGGGCTTGTTGGGAGGCAACCCGATTTTTATTTTTTGTTTTTTTGTTTTTGCTCCTGTTTTCAATAAATATACATTATTTCCTCTGTAGTAGTTGTGTTTTGGCGTTTTAATTAGTGTTTGAGCCAAGTAAGACCTTTAGGATGGTCTATGGTGATAGTTGATTTGATCTTGCTGAAAAATAGAAACTTTTGCGCTCATTGCTAGAATTTTTAAAAATCACAAAAACGTGCTTTTGACCTGACTTTTTTTACAAAAGATTGATATCAAATTGCCCAGGTTGTCCTAATGTTTCAGAATTTTTGGAGTTACAGAAGTATATGAAGTTTCCAGATTGCTACAGACTGTTCTGTTTTTGACTAATTCTGTTTTCTATGTGTTGTTTGCTTATTTTGATGAATATATGGGTAGTATCGAGGGGTATGAACCATAGAGAAGTTGGAATAAAGTAGATATAACACCAATATAAATTTAGAATGAGTTCACAACAGTACCTAAAGTGGTGATTTATTTTATTATACTAATGGATCTTACGAGTTTTCTGTTGAGTTTTGTGTTATGAAGTTTTCAAGTTTTGGGTAAAGTTTTGATGGACAACAGAATAAGGAGTGGCAAGAGCCTATGCTTGGGGATTCCCAAGGCACCCCAATGTAACATTCAAGGACAACCAAGCATGTAAGTTTGCGGATGCCCTGGATGGCATCCCCTTTTTGTCTTCAATCCATCGGCAAATTTACTTGAGGCTATATTTTTATTCACCACATGATATGTGTTTTGCTTGGAGCGTCTTGTATGATATGAGTCTTTGCCATTTAGTTTGCCACACTCATCATTGCTTTACACACCTTTTGAGAGGGACATGCATGAATCGTGAATTTATTAGAATACTCTTTGTGCTTCACTTATATCTTTTGAGCTAGGCAGTTTGCTCTAGTGCTTCACTTATATATTTTTAGAGCACGGCGGTAGTTTTATTTTATAGAAATTGATGAACTCTCATGCTTCACTTATTTTATTTCGAGAGTCTTTAAATATCATGGTAATTTGCTTAGGTTATGAATTTACTCCTAATATGATGGGCATCCAAGAGGGATATAACAAAAACTTTCATATAAGAGCATTGAATAGATGAGAAGTTTGATTCCTTGCATTTGTTTTGAGATATAAAGATGGTGATATTAGAGTCATGCTAGTGAGTAATTGTGGATTGGTAGATACACTTGTGTTAAAGTATGTGATTCCCGTAGCATGCTCGTATGGTGAACCGTTATGTGATGAAATCGGAGCATGATTTATTTTTTGATTGTCTTCCTTATGAGTGGTGGTCGGGGATGAGCGATGGTATTTTCCTACCAATATATCCCCTAGGAGCATGCGTGTAGTACTTTGTTTCGATGGACACTAATTTTTTGCAATAAGTATGTGAGTTCTCTATGACTAATGTTGAGTTCATGGATTATACGCACTCTCACCCTTCCACCATTGCTAGCCTCTCTAGTACCGCGCAACTTTCGCCGGTGCATTAAACCCAACATATACCCTTCCTCAAAACAGCCACCATACCTACCTATTCCATAGCCATTCCGAGATATATTTCCATGCAACTTCCACCGTTTCGTTTATTATGACACATACCATCATTGTCATATTGCTTTGCATGATCATGTAGTTGGCATAGTATTTGTGGCAAAGCCACCGTTCATATTTTTTATACATGTCACTCTTGATCATTGCACATCCCGGTACACCGCTGGAGGCATTCATATAGTCATATTTTGTTCTAAGTATCGAGTTGTAATCCTTGAGTTGTAAGTAAATAAAAGTGTGATGATCATCATTATTAGAGCATTGTCCCATGTGAGGAAAGGATGATGGAAGCTATGATTCCCTCACAAGTTGGGATGAGACTCCGAACTTAAAAAACAAAGGAGGCCAAAGAAACCCAAATAAGAAAAGAGGCCAAACAACCCAAACAAAAAACAAAAAACGAGAGAAAAAGAGAGAGGGGACAATGTTACTATCCTTTTTCCACACTTGTGCTTCAAAGTAGCACCATGCTATTCATGATAGAGAGTCTCCTATTTTATCACTTTCATATACTAGTGGGAATTTTTCATTATAGAACTTGGCTTGTATATTCCAATGATGGGCTTCCTTAAATCGCCCCAGGTCTTCGTGAGCAAGCAAGTTGGATGCACACCCACTTAGTTTTCATTTTGACCTTTCATACACTTATAGCTCTAGTGCATCCGTTGCATGGAAATCCCTACTCACTTGCATCGATATCAATTGATGGGCATCTCCATAGCCTATTAATTGGCCTAGTTGATGTGAGACTTTCTCCTTTTTGTCTTCTCCTCAGAACCTCCACCATACTCTATCCCACCCATAGTGTTATGTCCATGGCTCACGCTCATGTATTGCACGAAAGTTGAGAAACCTTGAGAACATTAAAAGTGTGAAACAATTCCTTGGCTTGTCATCGGGGTTGTGCATGATGAAATATTTTATGTGATGAAGATAGAGCATAGCTAGACTATATGATTTTGTGGGATAACTTTCTTTGGCCATGATATTTTGAGAAGACATGATTGATTTATTAGTATGCTTGAAGTATTAATGTTTTTATGTCAATATTAAACTTTTGTTTTGAATCTTATGGATCTGAACATTCATGCCACAATAAAGAAGATTACATTGATAAATATGTTACGCATCATTCACACTTCATAAATTCTTTCTTTTAACATTTACCTACTCGAGGACGAGTAGGAATTAAGCTTGGGATGCTGATACGTCTTCAATGTATCTATAATTTATGAAGTATTCATGCCATGTTTGCTACAATTTTATATGGTTTTGGTATGATTTGATTAGACTAACCTGGACTAACGCTGTTTTCAGCAGAACTACCACGGTGTCGTTTTTTGCGCAGAAATAGAAGTTCTCGGAATGGGCTGAAAATTTACGGTGATCATTTATGGACCAGAAGAGACCCATGGAGCACCGGAGCTGTGCCAGGAGGTGACCGAGGAGGCCACAAGCCAGGGGGCAGGCCCACCCCCCACGGCGCGCCCTATTGGGTAACGTAGTAATTTCAAAAAAAATCCTACGCACACGCAAGATCATGGTGATGCATAGCAACGAGAGGGAAGAGAGTTGTCCATGTACCCTCGTAGACCGTAAGCAGAAGCATTATGACAACATGGTTGATGTAGTCATATGTCTTCACGATCGACGATCCTAACACCGAAGGTACGACACCTCCGCGATCTGCACACGTTCGGCTCGGTGACGTCCCACGAACTCACGATCTAGCAGAGTGTCGAGGGAGAGCTTCGTTAGCACGGTGGCGTGATGATGGTGATGATGATGCTACCGGAATAGAGCTTCGCCTAAGCACTGCTACAATATGACCGAGGTGGATTATGGTGGAGGGGGGCACCGCACACGGCTAAGAGATCAATGATCAACTTGTGTGTCTATGGGGTGCTCCCTTACCCCGTATATAAAGGAGTGGGGGAGGGGGAGGGCCGGCCCTCTACTATGGCACGCCCTAGGGAGTCCTACTCCCACCGGGAGTAGGATTCCCCCCTTTCCAAGTAGGAATAGGAGAGAAGGAAGGGAAGGAGAGAAGAGAAGGAAGAAGGGGGCGCCGCCCCTCCCCCTAGTCCAATTCATACTAGGCCTTGGGGCGGCGCGCGACCTGCCCTAGGCAGCCCCTCTCTCTTTCCCCTAAAGCCCAATAAGGCCCATGTACTCCCTGGGGGGTTCCGGTAACCTCCTGCTACTCCGGAAAATGCCCGAACTCATCCGGAACCATTCCGATGTCCAAACATAGGCTTCCAATATATCGATCTTTACGTCTCGACCATTTTGAGACTCCTCGTCATGTCCGTGATCAAATCCTGGACTCCGAACTACCTTCGGTTCATCAAAACACATAAACTCATAATACCGATCGTCACCGAACGTTAAGCGTGCGGACCCTACGGGTTCGAGAACTATGTAGACATGACCGAGACACGTCTCTGGTCAATAACCAATAGCAGAACCTGGATGTTTATATTGGCTCCCACATATTCTACGAAGATATTTATCGGTCAAACCGCATAATGATATATGTTGTTCCCTTTGTCATCGGTATGTTACTTGCCCGAGATTCGATCGGTATCTCAATACCTAGTTCAATCTCGTTACTGGCAAGTCTCTTTACTCGTTCCGTAATGCTACATCCCATAACTAACTCATTAGCTACATTGCTTGCAAGGCTTATATTGATGTGCATTACCGAGAGGGCCCAGAGATACCTCTTCGACAATCGGAGTGACAAATCCTAATATCGATCTATGCCAACTCAACAAACACCATTGGAGACACCTGTAGGGCACCTTTATAATCATCCAGTTACGTTGTGACATTTGGTAGCACACAAAGTGCTCCTCCGGTATTCGGGAGTTGCATGTTCTCATAGTCATAGGAACATGTATAAGTTATGGAGAAAGCAATAGCAACAAACTAAACGATCATCGTGCTAAGCTAACGGATGGGTCAAGTCAAACACATCATTCTCTAATGATGTGATCCCGTTAATCAAATGACAACTCATGTCTATGGTTAGGAAACATAACCATCATTGATTCAACGAGCTAGTCAAGTAGAGGCAAACTACTGACACTCTGTTTGTCTATGTATTCACACGTGTACTAAGTTTCCGGTTAATACAATTCTAGCATGAATAATAAACATTTATCATGATATAAGGAAATATAAATAACAACTTTATTATTGCCTCTAGGGCATATTTCCTTCAGTCTCCCACTTGCACTAGAGTCAATAATCTAGATTACATTGTAATGATTCTAACACCCATGGAGTCTTGGTGATGATCATGTTTAATTTGCTTGTGAGAGAGGCTTAGTCAACGGGTCTGCAACATTCAGATCCGTATGTATTATGTATCTTGCAAATCTCTATGTCTCCCTCCTTGATTTGATCGTGGATGGAATTGAAGCGTCTCTTGATGTGCTTGGTTCTCTTGTGAAATCTAGATTCCTTTGCCAAGGCAATTGCACCAGTATTGTCACAAAAGATTTTCATTGGACCCGATGCACTAGGTATGACACCTAGATCGGATATGAACTCCTTCATCCAGACTCCTTCATTTGCTGCTTCCGAAGCAGCTATGTATTCCGCTTCACACGTAGATCCCGCCACGACGCTCTGCTTGGAACTGCACCAACTGACAGCTCCACCATTTAATAAAAATATGTATCCAGTTTGTGACTTAGAGTCATCCGGATCAATGTCAAAGCTTGCATCGAAGTAACCGTTTATGACGAGCTCTTTGTCACCTCCATATACAAGAAACATATCCTTAGTCCTTTTCAGGTATTTCAGGATATTCTTGACCGCTGTCCAGTGATCCACTCCTGGATTACTTTGGTACCTCCCTGCTAAACTGATAGCAAGGCACACATCAGGTCTGGTACACAGCATTGCATACATGATAGAGCCTATGGCTGAAGCATAGGGAACACCTTTCATTTTCTCTCTATCTTCTATAGTGGTCGGGCATTGAGTCTGACTCAACTTCACACCTTGTAATACAAGCAAGAACCCTTTCTTTGCCTGATCCATTTTGAACTTCTTCAAAACTTTATCAAGGTACGTGCTTTGTGAAAGTCCAATTAAGCATCTTGATCTATCTCTATAGATCTTGATGCCCAATATATAATCAGCTTCACCGAGGTCTTTCATTGAAAAATTCTTATTCAAGTATCCTTTTATGCTATTCAGAAATTCAGTATCATTTCTGATCAACAATATGTCATGTACATATAATATCAGAAATGCTATGGAGCTCCCACTCACTTTCTTGTAAATACAGGCTTCTCCAAAAGTATGTATAAAACCATATGCTTTGATCACACTATCAAAGCGTATATTCCAACTCCAAGAGGCTTGCACCAGTCCATAAAGGATAGCTGGAGCTTGCACACTTTGTTAGCACCTTTTGGATCGACAAAACCTTCTGGTTGCATCATATACAACTCTTCTTTAAGATATCCATTAAGGAATGCAGTTTTGACATCCATTTGCCAAATTTCATAATCATAAAATGCAGCAATTGCTAACATGGTTCAGACGGACTTAAGAATCGCTACGGGTGAGAAGGTCTCATCGTAGTCAACTCCTTGAACTTGTCGAAGACCTTTTGATTATGAACATGAATATGTTTTGTGAGTAGTTACGCTTGTTCCTGGGGACATGGGAGAAGTCTTCCTATAAGTAGTCATGTGAATTTGGTATTCGTTAGATATTTTGATGAGATGTATGTTGCCATCCCTCTAGTGGTGTCATGTGAACGTGGACTACATGACACTTCACCATTGTTTGGGCCTAGAGGGAGGCATTGGGAAGTAATAAGTAGATGATGGGTTGCTAGAGTGACAGAAGCTTAAACCCTAGTTTATGTGTTGCTTCGTAAGGGGCTGATTTGGATCCATATGTTTCATGCTATGGTTAGGTTTACCTTAATACTTCTGTTGTAGTTGCGGATGCTTGCAATAGGGGTTAATCATAAGTGGGATGCTTATCCAAGTAAGGGCAGTACCCAAGAACCAGTCCACCAACATATCAAATTATCAAAGTACCGAACGCGAATCATATGAACGTGATGAAAACTAGCTTGACAATAATTCTCATGTGTCCTCGGGAGCGCTTTCCTTCATATAAGAGTGTGTCCAGGCTTGTCGTTTGCTACAAAAAGGATTGGGCCATCTTTCTGCACCTTATTTACTTTCATTACTTGTTACTCGTTACAAACTACCTTATCACAAAACTAACTGTTACCGATAATTTCAATGCTTGCAGAGAATACCTTACTGAAAACTGCTTATCATTTCCTTCTACTCCTCGTTGGGTTCGACACTCTTACTTATCGAAAAGGCTATGATAGATCCCCTACACTTGTGGGTCATCAAGACTCTTTTCTGGAGCCGTTGTCGGGGAGTGAAGAGCCTTTGGTAGGTGGAATTTGGTAAGGAAAACTTTATATAGTGTGCTGAAATTTAGTGTCACTTGTTACTATGGATCATGCTAAAGCTTCAACTGTAGTTAACAAAAGTAAAATTAAAACACCTAAACCCCCTGAGCGAATTAAAGTTGAACCTAGTGTTGCTATGGTTAAAGATCTCTTGGCCAATAATATTGATGGGCATGTTATTTACTTCTGCAATGAATCTGCTAGAATTGCTAGGCCTGATACTAAAAATAAACATAGACCTGTTGTAGGCATGCCTGTTATTTCTGTTAAAATAGGAGATCATTGCTATCATGGCTTATGTGACATGGGTGCTAGTGCAAGTGCAACACCTTATTCCTTATACAAAGAAATTGTGCATGATATTGCACCCGCTGAGATAGAAGAGATAGATGTTACAATTAAGCTTGCCAATAGAGATACTATTTCACCAGTTGGGATTGTTAAAGATGTTGAAGGCTTGTGTGGGAAAGATAAATATCATGCTGATTTTATTGTTCTTGGTTCCCCACAATATGACTTTTGTCCCATTATATTTGGTAGACCCTTCTTGAATACTATTAATGCTAAGATAGACTGCAACAAGGATATTGTTTCTGTTGGTTTAGGGGATATGTCTCATGAGTTTAATTTTCCTAAATTTCGTAGACAACCCCATGATAAAGAATTGCCTAGTAAAGATGAAATTATTGGTCTTGCTTCTATTGCCGTGCCTCCTACTGATCCTTTAGAACAATATTTGCTACACCATGAAAATGATATGTTTATGAATGAAAGAAGGGAAATAGATGAAGTATTCTTTAAACAGGGAACTATTTTGAAACACAACTTGCCTGTTGAAATCCTAGGGGATCCTCCTCCACCTAAGGGTGATCCCGTGTTTGAGCTTAAACCTTTACCTGGTACTCTCAAATATGCTTATCTTGATGAGAAAGAGATATATCATATTATTATTAGTGCTAAACTTTCAGAGCATGAAGAAAAGAAATTATTGAAGACTCTAAAGAAGCACCATGCTGCTATTGGATATACTCTTGATGATCTTAAGGGCATTAGTCCCACTTTATGCCAGCACAAAATAAAATTGGAGAAGGATGCTAAACCGGTTGTTGATCACCAACGACAGTTAAATCCTAAGATGAAAGAAGTGGTTAGAAAAGAAATACTAAAGCTTCTGGAGGCATGTATAATTTATCCCGTTGCTGATAGTCAGTGGGTAAGTCCTGTCCATTGTGTCCCTAAGAAGGGAGGTATTACTGTTGTTCCTAATGATAAAGATGAATTGATCCCACAAAGAATTGTTACAGGTTATAGAATGGTAATTGATTTCCACAAATTAAATAAAGCTACTAAAAAGGATCATTACCCGTTACCTTTTATTGATCAAATGCTAGAAATATTATCCAAGCATACACATTTTTGCTTTGTAGATGGTTATTCTGGTTTCTCTCAAATACCTGTGTCAAAAGAGGATCAAGAAAAGACAACTTTTACTTGCCCTTTCGGTACCTTTGCTTATAGACATATGCCTTTTGGTTTATGTAATGCACCTGCTACCTTTCAAAGATGTATGACTGATATATTCTCTGACTTTTGTGAATAGATTGTTGAGGTATTCATGGATGATTTCTCTGTTTATGGGACTTCTTTTGATGATTGCTTAAGCAACCTTGATCGAGTTTTGCAGAGATGTGAAGAAACTAATCTTGTCTTGAATTGGGAGAAGTGCCACTTTATGGTTAATGAAGGTATTGTCTTGGGGCATAAAATTCCCGAAAGAGGTATTGAAGTTGATAAAGCTAAGGTTGATGCTATTGAAAAGATGCCGTGTCCCAAGGACATTAAAGGTATAAGAAGTTTCCTTGGTCATGCCGGTTTTTATAGGAGGTTCATTAAGGACTTTTCTAAAACTTCTCGGCCTCTGACTAATCTCTTACAAAAAGATGTTCCTTTTGTTTTTGATGATGATTCTGTAGAAGCATTTGAAATATTTAACAAAGTTTTGGTTTCTGCACCTATTGTTCAACCTCCTGATTGTAATTTACCATTTGAAATTATGTGCGATGCTAGTGATTATGATGTAGGGGTTGTTCTAGGACAAAGAGTTAATAAGAAATTAAATGTTAATCCAATATGCTAGTAAAACTCTAGACAGTGCCCAAACAAATTATGCTACTACTGAAAAAGAATTTTTAGCAGTTGTATTTGCTTGTGATAAGTTCAGACCTTATATTGTTGATTCTAAAGTAATTGTTCACACTGATTATGCAACTATTAAATATCTTATGGAAAAGAAAGATTCTAAACCTAGACTTATTAGATGGGTTCTCTTGCTACAAGAATTTGATTTGCATATTATTGATAGAAAGGGAGTTGAGAACCCCGTTGCAGACAACTTGTCTAGGTTAGAGAATGTTCTTGATGACCCACTACCTATTGATGATAGCTTTCCTAATGAACAACTAGCTGTCATAAATGCTTCTCGTACTGCTCCATGGTATGCTAATTATATTGTTTCTAAATTTATACCACCTAGTTTCACATACTAGCAAAAGAAAAAGTTCTTCTATGATTTAAGACATTACTTCTGGGATGACCCACTTCTTTATAAAGAAGGAGTAGATGATGTTATTAGACGTTGTGTACCTGAGCATGAACAGGAGCAGATCCTACGCAAGTGTCACTCCGAGGCTTATGGGGGACACCATGCTAGAGACAGAACTACACATAAGGTATAGCAATCCAGTTTTTATTGGCCTACTCTCTTCAAGGATGCCCGTAAGTTTGTCCTGTCTTGTGATGAATGTCAAAGAATTGGTTATATTAGTAGATGTCAAGAAATGCCTATGAATTATTCACTTGTTATTGAACCATTTGATGTCTGGGCTTTGATTATATGGGACCCTTCCCTTCCTCTAATGGGTATACACATATTTTAGTTGTTGTTGATTACGTTACTAAGTGGGTAGAGGTTATTCCAACAAGTAGTGCTCATCATAACACCTCTATTAAGATGCTTAAAGAAGTTATTTTTCCTAGGTTTGGAGTCCCTATATATCTAATGACTGATGGTGGTTCACATTTTATTCATGGTGCTTTTTGTAAAATGCTTGCTAAGTATGATGTTAATCATAGAATTGCATCTCCATATCATCCACAGTCTAGTGGTCAAGTAGAACTTAGCAATAGAGAGCTTAAATTAATTTTGTAGAAGACTGTCAATAGATCTAGAAAGAATTGGTCCAAGAAACTCGGTGATGCATTATGGGCCTATAGAACTGCATATAAAAATCCTATGGGTATGTCTCCGTATAAAATGGTTTATGGTAAAGCATGTCACTTATCTCTTGAACTAGAACATAAGGCATATTGGGCTATTAAAGAGCTCAACTATGACTTCAAACTTGCTGGTGAGAAGAGGCTTTTTGACATTTAGCTCGCTTGATGAATGGAGAACCCAGGCCTACGAGAATGCCAAACTGTTTAAAGAAAAAGTTAAAAGATGGCATGATAAAAGGATACAAAACGTGAGTTTAATGTAGGTGATTATGTATTGTTATACAACTCCCGTTTAAGACTTTTTGCAGGCAAACTCCTCTCTAAATGGGAAGGTCCTTACGTCATCGAGGAGGTCTATTGTTCTGGTGCCATTAAAATCAACAACTTCGAAGGCGCAAATCCGAGGGTGGTAAATGGCCAGAGAATCAAACATTATATCTCAGGTAATCGTATAAATGTTGAAACTAATGTTATTGAAACCGTAACCCCGGAGGAATACATAAGGGACACTTTCCAGAATGTTTGAGACTCCGAAAAGGAATAGGTATGTGGTACGGTAAGTAAATGACTCCAAAACAGTTCTAATGGCAATTTTTATCCATTTTGAAATATTTAAGAAAATAGGAAAATAAGAAGTAGTCTGGGAAGGACATGAGGCGTCCACGAGGGTGGAGGCGCGCCCTACCCCCCTAGGTGCACCCCCTGCCTCATGGGCACCTCATGTGCTCTCCGGACTCCGTTTTCTTGCACAATACTTATTTTGGTCGGTAAAAATTCATTATATAATCTCCCAAAGGTTTTGACCACCTATCATGCAAATATCCTCTGTCTTTGTTTGGAGCTGTTTTTCTAACAGATCTAGATCGCCATGGCGTCTTCAAGTGCCCCCAAGGACAAGTTCTTCGAGAAGGTCATCAACCCCTACCCCGCGGAGGTGCTGCAACACCCTCAACCCATTGAGATGCGTGAGGGGTTGCTGCATATCCGCGATGTTTAGGGACCAAGGAGGACCGGGAGCATGGAGACAAGGCTCGAGGCATTGGAGCAACAAGTTTTCAAGTGCCATGAGATGGTGGAACGTGGACTCGACTCCAATCATATAATGATCATGGAGTTCACCAACAACCACAAGCTGGATGACAAGAACATTGGGGAGGCCATCTTCAAGCTTCACGAGAAAATTGAGCGCCTCCAAGCCCAGATCTATAACCTGCAAAACCAAAACCGTGAGTATGAATATAGATTCAAGAGGATGAGTTTGGCTGCAGATTTGAGGATCTCGGAGACTCGATATCCTTCTATGATGGTGAGCCTATGTCTTGGAAGATGGACGACAAGCCTACATCATCAACAACTCCTTCATCACCACCTCCGAGCAAGGAAACATAAACACATGGGTATGGGCACTCCCCTTGGCAACTGCCAAGCTTGGGGGAGTGCCCCGATATCGTATCACCATCACTTTTATCTTTACCGTTTTTCTTAGTTCGATCCTTTTGATAATATCTTGATCTAATAGAATAGAGTTTTAGTATGATCTAGTTGTGAGTTTTGCTTTATGATCCTTCTATGTAATCGAGTCTGTGAGCTATATATAATAAAGATTAGTGTTGAGTCAAGGGCTTGATTATTTTTCTATGATCTTGAGGGAACAAAATAAAAGAGAAGAAATGAAAAGAAATAAAGAGATCATATGGATCTTATGGAGAGTAATGAGCTCACATATAAAGAGTATGATGAATAAAAGTTGTTGAGAGTTGACAAACATAGTTTTGCTCATCATTGCAATTAATAGGAAGTAACAAAGAAAGAGAGGTTTTCACATATAAATATACTATCTTGGACATATTTTATAATTGTGAGCACTCATTAAAGTATGATATGCTAAAGAGTTGACGTTGGACAAGGAAGACAACGTAATGGGTTATGCTTTCTTACATCTGAGATAAATTATATTGTCATGGATCATCCAACATGTTGAGCTTGCCTTTCCCTCTCTTGCTAGCCAATTTCTTTACACCAAGTAGAGATACTAGTTGTGCTTCCAAATATCCTTAAACCAGTCTTGCCATGAGAGTCCACCATATCTACCTATGGATTGAGTAAGATCCTTCAAGTAAGTTGTCATCGTTGCAAGCAATAAGAATTGCTCTCTAAATATGTATGACTTATTAGTGTGGAGAAAATAAGCTTTATACGATCTTGTGATATGGAAGAAATAAAAGCGACCGACTGCATAATAAAGGTCCATATCACAAGCGGCAATATAAAGTGACGTTCTTTTGCATTAAGATTTCATGCATCCAACCATAAAAGCACATGACAACCTCTGCTTCCCTCTGCGAAGGGCCTATCTTTTATTCTTGTCTATTACTTCATATAAGAGTCATGGTGATCTTCACCTTTCCTTTTTACATTTTATCCTTTGGCAAGCACAATGTGTTGGAAAGATCCTGATATATATGGCTAATTGGATGTGGGTTTTCATGAACTATTATGTTGACATTACCCTTGAGGTAAAAAGGTGGGAGGCAAAACTATAAGCCCCTATCTTTCTCTGTGTCCGATTAAAACTTCCTAACCATAAATATCGCGTGAGTGTTAGAAATTATGAAAGACTAAAAGATGGTTGAGTATGTGGACTTGCTGAGAAGCTCTTATATTGACTCTTTCCTATGTTATAATAAATTGCAATTGCTTCAGTGACTGAGATTATAGTTTGTTAGTCTTCAATGAAGTTTCTGATTCATACTTGAATATGTGAATGAATTGTTACTTTAGCATAAGAGATCATATGACAATATATGTATATATGTTGCTGTTCTAAGAATAATCATGATTCCCTCATGTCCGTATTTTATTTTATCGACACCGCTATCTCTAAACATGTGGACATATTTTTCGGTTTCGGCTTTCGCTTGAGGACAAGCGAGATCTAAGCTTGGGGGAGTTGATACATCCATTTTGCATCATGCTTTTATATCAATATTTATTGCATTATGGGCTGTTATTACACATTATGTCACAATACTTATGCCTATTCTCTCTTATTTTACAAGGTTTACATGAGGAGGGGGAATGCCTACAGCTGGAATTCTGGGCTGGAAAAGGAGGGAATATTAGAGACCTATTCTGAACATCTCCAAAAATCCTGAAACTTCACGGAAACACGTTTCAGAATATATAAAAAATATTGGGCGAAAGAAGTACCAAAGGGGGGCCACCCACCGTCCACGAAGGTGGGGGGCGCGCCCTACCCCCTGGGCACGCCCGCTGCCTCGTGGACCCCCTGGTGGCCCTCCGATGCCCATATTTGGCTATATGGAGTCCTTCGTTGAGGAAAAAATCATAAGCAAGCTCACGGGACGAAACTCCGCCGCCACAAGGCGGAACCTTGGCGGAACCAATCTAGGGCTCCGGCGGAGTTGTTCTGCCGGGGAAACTTCCCTCCGGAAGTGTGAAATCATAACCATCGTCATCACCACCGACCCTATCATCGGAAGGGGGTTAATCTTCATCAACATCTTCACCAGCACCATCTCATCTCAAACCCTAGTTCATCTCTTGTATTCAGTCTTTGTATCCAAACCTCAGATTGGTACATGTGGGTTGCTAGTAGTGTTGATTACTCCTTGTAGTTGATGCTAGTTGGTTTACTTGGTGGAAGATCATATGTTCAGATCCATTATGCATATTAATACCCCCTCTGATTATGAACATGAATATGTTTTGTGAGTAGTTACGTTTGTTCCTGAGGACATGGGAGAAGTCTTGCTATAAGTAGTCATGTGAATTTGGTATTCGTTCGATATTTTGATGAGATGTATGTTGTCATCCCTCTAGTGGTGTCATGTGAACGTCGACTACATGACACTTCACCATTGTTTGGGCCTAGAGGGAGGCATTGGGAAGTAATAAGTAGATGATGGGTTGCTAGAGTGACAGAAGCTTAAACCCTAGTTTATGTGTTGCTTCATAAGGGGCTGATTTGGATCCATATGTTTCATGCTATGGTTAGGTTTACCTTAATACTTCTGTTGTAGTTGCGGATGCTTGCAATATGGGTTAATCATAAGTGGGATGCTTGTCCAAGTAAGGGAAGTACCCAATCACCGGTCCACCCACATATCAAATTATCAAAGTACCGAACACGAATCATATGAACGTGATGAAAACTAGCTTGACGATAATTCCCATGTGTCCTCGGGAGCGCTTTCCTTCATATAAGAGTTTGTCCAGGCTTGTCCTTTGCTACAAAAAGGACCGGGCCATCTTGTTTCACCTTATTTACTTGCATTACTTGTTACTCGTTACAAATTACCTTATCACAAAACTATCTGTTACCGATAATTTCAGTGCTTGCGGAGAACACCTTACTGAAAACTTCTTATCATTTCCTTCTGCTCCTCGTTGGGTTTGACACTCTTACTTATCGAAAAGGCTACGATAGACCCCCTACACTTGTGGGTCATCAGAAGGTGTAACCAACAGTCTCCTTTGGGTATCCTATGAAGACACATTTCTTCGATTTGGGTTCAAGCTTATCAGGTTAAAGTTTTTTCACATAAGCATCGCATCCCCAAACTTTAAGAAACGACAACTTGGGTTTCTTGCCAAACCACAGTTCATAAGGTATTGTCTCAACGGATTTAGATGGTGCCCTATTTAACGTGAATGCAACTGTCTCTAAAGCATAACCCCAAAACGATATCGGTAAATCAGTGAGACACATCATAGATCAAACCATATCTAATAAAGTGCGGTTACGACTTTCAGACACACCATTACGTTGCGGTGTTCCAAGTGGCGTGAGTTGCGAAACTATTCCGCATTGTTTCAAATAAAGTCCAAACTCATAACTCAAACATTCACCTCCACGATTAGATCACAGAAATTTGATTTTCTTGTTACGATGATTTTCCACTTCACTCTGAAATTCTTTGAACTTTTCAAATGTTTCAGACTTATGTTTCATTAAGTAGATATACCCATACTTCTCAAATCATCTGTGACGGTGAGAAAATAACGATATCCACTGCGAGCTTCAATGTTCATTGGACCACATACATCAGTATGTATGATTTCCAATAACTCTGTTGCTTGCTCCATTGTTCCGGAGAACGGAGTTTTAGTCATCTTGCCCATGAGGCATGGTTCGCAAGTACCAAGTGATTCCAGAAGTCCATCAGAATGGAGTTTCTTCATGCGCTTTACACCAATATGACCTAAATGGTAGTGCCACAAACAAGTTGCACTATCATTATCAACTCTGCATCTTTTGGCTTCAATACTATGAACATGTGTATCACTACTATCAAGATTCAGTAAAAATAGACCACTCATCAAGGGTGCATGACCATAAAAGATATTACTCATAAAATAGAACAACCATTATTCTCTGATTTAAATGAATAACCGTCTCGCATCAAACAAGATCCAGATATAATGTTCATGCTCAACGCTGGCACCAAATAACAATTATTTAGGTATAAAACTTATCCCGAAGGTAGATGTAGAGGTAGCGTGCCGACAGCGATCACATCGACTTTGGAACCATTTGCCACACGCATCGTCACCTCGTCCTTAGCCAATCTTCACTTAATCTATAGCCCCTGTTTCGAGTTGCAAATGTTAGCAACTGAACTAGTATCAAATACCCAGGCACTACTGCGAGCATTAGTAAGGTACACATCAATAACATTTATATCAAATATACCTTTCACTTTGCCATCCTTCTTCTTCGCCAAATACTTGGGGTAGTTCCGCTTCCAGTGACCAGTTCCTTTGCAGTAGAAGCACTAAGTCTCAGGCTTAGGTCCAGACTTGGGTTTCTTCACTTGAGTAGCAACTAGCTTGTTGTTCTTCTTGAAGTTCCCCTTCTTGCCTTTACCCTTTTTTCTTGAAACTGGTGGTCTTGTTGACCATCAGCACTTGATGCTCCTTCTTGATTTCTACCTCCGCAGCCTTTAGCATTGCGAAGAGCTTAGGAATCGTCTCATCTATCCCTTCCATACTATAGTTCATCACAAAGCTCTTATAGCTTGGTGGCAGTGATTCAAGAACTATGTCAATGACACTATCATTAGGAAGATTAACTCCCAGTTGAGTCAAGTGGTTGTGGTACCCAGACATTCTGAGTATATGTTCACTGACAGAACTATTCTCCTCCAGCTTGCAGCTGTAGAACTTATTGGAGACTTCATATCACTCAATCCGAGCATTTGCTTGAAATATTAACTTCAACTCCTGGAACATCTCATATGCTCCATGACATTCAAAACGTCGTTGAAGTCCCGGTTCTAAGCCGTAAAGCATGGCACACTGAACTATCGAGTAGTCATCAGCTTTGCTCTGCCAGGTGTTCACAACATTTGGCGTTGCTCCTGCAGCGGGTTTGTCACCTAGCGGTGCTTCCAGGACGTAACTCTTTTGTGCAACAATGAGGATAATCCTCAAGTTACGGACCCAGTCCGTGTAGTTGCTACCATCATCTTTCAACTTAGCTTTCTCTAGGAAAGCATTAAAATTCAACGGAACAACAGCACGGGCCATCTATCTACAACAACATAGACATGCAAAGTACTATCAGGTACTAAGTTCATGATAAATTAAAGTTCAATTAATCAAATTACTTAAGAACTCCCACTTAGATAGACATCTCTCTAATCATCTAAGTGATCATGTGATCCATATCAACTAAACCATGTCCGATCATCACGCGAGATGGAGTAGTTTTCAATGGTGAACATCACTATGTTGTTCATATCTACTATATGATTCACGCTCGACCTTTCGGTCTCAGTATTCCGAGGCCATATCTGCATATGCTAGGCTCGTCAAGTTTAACCCGAGTATTTTGCGTGTGCAAAAATGGCTTGCACCCGTTGTATGTGAACGTAGAGCTTATCACACCCGATCATCACGTGGTGTCTTGGCACGACGAACTGTAGCAACGGTGCATACTCAGGGAGAACGCTTATACCTTGAAACTTAGTGAGAGATCATCTTATAATGCTACAGTCGAACTAAGCAAAATAAGATGCATAAAGGACAAACATCACATGCAATCAATATAAGTGATATGATATGGCCATCATCATGATGACCATCTCCAAAGCACCATCATGATGACCATCATGATGACCATCGTCACCGGCTTGACACCTTGATCTCCATCGAAGCATCGTTTTCGTCTCGCCAACTATTGCTTCTACGACTATCGCTACCGCTTAGTGATAAAGTAAAGCAATTACATGGTGATGGCATTTCATACAATAAAGCGACAACCATATGGCTCCTGCCAGTTGCCGATAATTGTGTTACAAAACATGATCATCTCATACAATAAAATTTAGCATCATGTCTTGACCATATCACATCACAACATGCCCTGCAAAAACAAGTTAGATGTCCTCTACTTTGTTGTTGCAAGTTTTACGTGGCTGCTACGGGCTGAGCAAGAACCATTCTTACCTACGCATCACAAACCACAACACGGTATAGTGATTGCTTTTTGATCTTCAGAAAGAACCCTGTTCATTGAATCCGATTCAACTAAAGCTGGAGAAACAGACACCCACTAGCCACCTGTGTGCGAAGCACGTTGGTAGAACCAGTCTCGCGTAAGCGTACGCGTAATGTCGGTCTGGACCGCTTCATCCAACAATGCCGCTGAATCAAGAATCAACTGGTGACGGCAAGCAATATGTATATACCCACGCCCACAACTCCTTTGTGTTCTACTCGTGCATATAACATTTACGCATAAACCTGGCTCGGATGCCACTGTTGGGAACATAGTAATTTCAAAAAATTCCTACGCACACGCAAGATCATGGTGATGCATAGCAACGAGAGGGAAGAGTGCTGTCCACGTACCCTCATAGACCATAAGCGGAAGCGTTATGACAACGCGGTTGATGTAGTCGTACGTCTTCGCAATCGACTGATCCTAGCACCGAAGGTATGACACCTTCGTGATCTTCACACATTTGGCTCGGTGACGTCCCACGAACTCACGATCCAGCAGAGTGTCGAGGGAGAGCTTCATCAGCACGACGGTGTGATGACGGTGATGATGATGCTACCGGAACAGGGCTTCGCCTAAGCACCGCTACGATATAACCGAGGTGGATTATGGTGGAGGGGGGCACCGCACACGGCTAAGAGATCAATGATCAACTTGTGTGTCTATGGGGTGCCCCCTTCCCCCGTATATAAAGGAGTGGAGGAGGGGGGGCCAGCCCTCTACTATGGAGCGCCCTAGGGAGTCCTACTCCCACCGGGAGTAGGATTCCCCCCTTTCCAAGTAGGAATAGAAGAGAAGGAAGGGAAGGAGAGAAGAGAAGGAAGGTGTTGGGTTACTTAGCAATTTCAAAAAATTTCCTACGCACACGCAAGATCATGATGGTGCACATCAATGAGAGGGGAGAGTGTTGTCTACGTACCCACGCAGACCGACTGCGGAAGCGTTGACACAACGTAGAGGAAGTAGTCGTACGTCTTCCCGATCCGACCGATCCAAGCACCGTTACTCCGGCACCTCCGAGTTCTTAGCACACGTACAGCTCGTTGACAATCCCCGGGCTCCGATCCAGCAAAGCGTCGGGGAGGAGTTCCGTCAGCACGACAGCGTGGTGACGATCTTGATTTTCTACCGTCGCAGGGCTTTGCCTAAGCACCGCTACAATATGATCGAGGTGGAATATGGTGGCAGGGGGCACCGCACACGGCTAAGGAACGATCTCAAGGATCAACTTGTGTGTCCTAGGGTGCCCCCCTGCCTCCGTATATAAAGGAGCCAAGGGGGAGGGGGCGGCCGGCCAAGGAGGGCGCGCCAAGGGAGTCCTACTCCCTCTGGGAGTAGGATCCCCCCCCCCAATCCTAGTTGGAATAGGATTCCTCGAGGGGGGAAAGAGAGAGAGGGGGCCGTCCACCTCTCCTTGTCCTAATAGGACTAGGGGAGGGGGGAGGCGCGCGGCCCACCTTGGGCTGCCCCTTTCTCCTTTCCACTAAAGCCCACTAAGGCCCATATAGCTCCCGGGGGTTCCGGTAACCTCCCGGTACTCCGGTAAAATCCCGATTTCACCCGGAACACTTCCGATATCCAAACATAGGCTTCCAATATATCAATCTTTATGTCTCGACCATTTCGAGACCCCTCGTCATGTCCATGATCACATCCGAGACTCCGAACAATCTTCGGTACATCAAAATGCATAAACTCATAATAACTGTCATCGTAACGTTAAGCGTGCGGACCCTACGGTTCGAGAACAATGTAGACATGACCGAGACACGTCTCCGGTCAATAACCAATAGCGGGACCTGGATGCCCATATTGGCTCCTACATATTCTACGAAGATCTTTATCGGTCAGACCGCATAACAAAATACGTTGTTCCCTTTATCATCGGTATGTTGCTTGCCCGAGATTCGATCGTCGGTATCCAATACCTAGTTCAATCTCGTTACCGGCAAGTCTCTTTACTCGTTCCGTAATACATCATCCCGCAACTAACTCATTAGTTGCAATGCTTGCAAGGCTTATGTGATATGCATTACCTGAGAGGGCCCAGAGATACCTCTCCGACAATCGGAGTGACAAATCCTATTCTCGAAATACGCCAACCCAACATCTACCATTGGAGACACCTGTAGAGCTCCTTTATAATCACCCAGTTACTTTGTGACATTTGGTAGCACACAAAGTGTTCCTCCGGCAAACAGGAGTTGCATAATCTCATAGTCATAGGAACATGTATAAGTCATGAAGAAAGCAATAGAAACATACTAAACGATTGGGTGCTAAGCTAATGGAATGGGTCATGTCAATCAGATCATTCAACTAATGATGTGACCTCGTTAATCAAATAACAACACTTTGTTCATGGTTAGGAAACATAACCATCTTTGATTAACGAGCTAGTCAAGTAGAGGCATACTAGTGACACTAAGTTTGTCTATGTATTCACACATGTATTATGTCTCCGGTTAATACAATTCTAGCATGAATAATAAACATTTATCATGATATAAGGAAATAAATAATAACTTTATTATTGCCTCTAGGGCATATTTCCTTCAGGAGGAGGGGGCGTCGCCCCTCCCCCCTAGTCCAATTTGTACTAGGCCTTGGGGTGTGTGGCCTGCCCTAGGAAGCCCCTCTCTCTTTCCCCTAAAGCCCAATAAGGCCCATATACTCCCCGGGGGGTTCCGGTAACCTCCCGGTACTCCGGAAAATGCCCGAACTCATCCGGAACCATTCCGATGTCCAAACATAGGCTTCCAATATATCGATATTTACGTCTCGACCATTTCGAGACTCCTCGTCATGTCCGTGATCAAATCCGGGACTTCAAACTACCTTCGGTTCATCAAAACACATAAACTCATAATACCGATCGTCACCGAAGGTTAAGCGTGCGGACCCTACGGGTTAGAGAACTATGTAGACATGACCGAGACAAGTCTCCGGTCAATAACCAATAGCAGAACCTGGATGTTCATATTGGCTTATTCTACGAAGATCTTTATCGGTCAAACCGCATAACGATATACGTTGTTCCCTTTGTCATCGGTATGTTACTTGCCCGAGATTCGATCGTCGGTATCTCAATACCTAGTTCAATCTCGTTACGGGAATGTCTCTTTACTCATTTTGTAATCCTACATCCCGTAACTAACTCATTAGCTACATTGCTTGCAAGGCTTATATTGATGTGCATTACCGAGAGGGCCTAGAGATACCTCTCCGACAATCAAAGTGACAAATCCTAATCTCGATCTATGCCAACTCAACAAACACCATCGGAGACACATGTAGAGCACCTTTATAATCACCCAGTTACGTTGTGACGTTTGGTTGCACACAAAGTGTTCCTCTGGTATTCGGGAGTTGCATGTTCTCATAGTCATAGGAACATGTATAAGTTATGGAGAAAGCAATAGCAACAAATTAAACGATCATCGTGCTAAGCTAACAGATGGGTCAAGTAAATCACATCATTCTCTAATGATTTGATCCCGTTAATCAAATGACAACGCATGTCTATGGTTAGGAAACATAACCATCATTGATTCAACGAGCTAGCCAAGTAGATGCAAACTAGTGACACTCTTTCTGTCTATGTATCACGCATGTACTAAGTTTCCGGTTAATACAATTCTAGCATGAATAATAAACATTTATCATGATATAAGGAAATATAAATAACAACTTTATTATTTCCTCTAGGGCATATTTCCTTCATGCCCCTAGGGCTTGTGGGACCCTCGGGTGTCCCCCTGACTTGTTTCCAACTCCATATACTCTTATATATACAGAAACCTCCGAAAAGAACCCTAGATCGGAAGTTGCGCTGCCATAAGCCTCTATAGCCACGAAATACCAATCGAGAGCCTGTTCTGGCACCCTGCCGGAGGGGGAAACCATCATTGTAGGCCATATTCATCATTCTGGCGGTCTCCATGATGAGGAGGGAGTAGGTCACCCTCGGGGCTGAGAGTATGTATCAGTAGCCATGTGTTTGATCTCTCTCTCTCTCTCTCGTGTTCTTGATTTGGCATGATCTTGATGTATCGTGAGCTTTGTTATTATAGTTGGATCATATGGTGTGTCTCCCTCTCTACCTTCTTGTGATGAATTGTGTCTTGCTCTTTGAGGTTTTGTTATGTTGGATTGAGTATTGGATTTGAGAACATTTGATGTATGTCTTGTGATGGGATATTTGTGGTGACAATGGGATGTTCTATTGATTCACTTGATGTATGTTTTTGCACTCAACTCGTGGATTTCCGAGGTGACATTGGGGTAATCTATGCATATGGGTTGATGCACATTTTCGTCCTACGTTCTCCCATAAAAACTTTGGAGTGATTCTTTGTCGCACGTTGAGGGATTGTTATATGATCTAATTATGTTATCATTGTTGAGAGAATTTGCACTAGTGAAAGTATGAACCCTAGGTCTTGTTTCCAAGCATTGCAATACCGTTTCTGCCCACTTTTGTTACTAGTTACCTTGGCGTTTTATATTTTTAGATTACAAAAACCTATATCTACCGTTCATATTACACTTGTATCACCATCTCTTTGTCAAACTAGTGCACCTATACAATTTAACATTATAGTGGGTGTGTTGGGGACACAAGAGACTCTTTGTTATTTGGTTGCAGGGTTGTTTGAGAGAGACCGTCTTCATCCTACGCCTCCAACGAAATGATAAACCTTAGGTCATCCAGTTGAGGGAAAATTGCTACTGTCCTACAAAACTCTGCGCTTGGAGGCCCAACACGAGTCTACAAGAAGAAAGGTTGTGTAGTAGACATCAGTGGTGGCATGGGTGTCACTGATGGCAACATCACGGGTTGGTCACCAAAAGGATCGTTTGTGTGGTGAGGTCGTTGCTCCTCCTCATCTTCCTCCGCTCCTCTCTTCCGCATCGTTAGGAGATAAAAATCCTAGATGCATGACCTTGCAGATTTCACCTATATGGCTGCCACACACATTTCTCATCATGATTTCTCTTTGTCTCTCGTGATCTCCCTCCAGCCTGATGGTTGCCGACATTCTCTCGCCACCAGGAACACCCTGCTGGCGCCAAGTTGCTCCATTCTCTCATCATCACATCCTTGCTTCCTTTCACCTTGTTATATCCAGCTCCTCCTCCCACACCGGTCACAGCTTCAAGTGGCACAACAGTATAGTGTGAGGCAGCGCAAGTGGCTGCACTTTTCCTCCTCAGCTAATCCAGGACCTACAAGTGGTCGAAAAATGCCAGTTGCACCGGTTTTGGCAAAGAAGGAGATCGGAGGTCATCAAGCCACTATGGCGAGCTCCATGCCTTAGTCGGGTCTGTAATTTCGCTAGGACTAAGGTGTTGTACTGTTCTTTGCTAATTTGGTTCCTCTCTCTGTCCCACTCCTTTATTTTGATTTTATAATCCTCAGATTCTCCTATCTTTGTTTGTGTAAGTTCTTTTTTATCTATGCCTACAAGATGTTTGATGAAAATCCAAAGCGCGCTCCAAGAAAAGATTCATATGTGTAATATCCATCCTCCGTTATCCGCTCAATAACTCTTTTTCCGGAAGTTGATGCTATGGTGATAAAGTGCTGGAGATCCCGACGATGTTTTCTTTTGTTGGAACCAAGTTTTTTTGCTGGAACCAGCTTCAAATTTTGCTATCACAGTCTTCGGTTTTTATTGAAACCAACAAAAACTTTTGCTGCCACGTTTGTTTACTTGCTGGAACCAATGTACAAATTTGCTACCATCGTCTTTGTTTTTGCTGCAATTGACCAATTTTTTTTGCCATCTCTTCGTTTGTTGGAACAATTGTACCACTTTTGCTACAACCGTTTTGTGTTTTTGCTACTAGTGCATTGTCGATTGTTACATCCATTTCTTCATGAGGTTACTGAGATTAGCGACCGTATGTCTTTTGCTGACACCGTTGTCAATTTTTGCTACCACCAGTGTCGACGTTTTGTTGCTTTCATGTCCGTGCGAATAAGAGCTGCAACCAAAAACGACGCCGAGCTGCAACGGCGGTGCTGTGGTGTTTATTCAGCCGAGGTGCGGGAAGGGTCGCGAGATTCGCCGGGAGAGAAGATTGGAGTGTTTTTTGCTGCAACCCTATCATGGTGATGATATGTTTTTTTTTGCTGCTAGCAACTATAGCACCGGCCGGCTTGCCAATAAAGAGACCTCATCAGAGCTCGTAGGCCACAGCCATGGCGGCCGGGGTGGTGTTTTGCATGCGGGGAGCGTTGGAATTTCCTACTTTCTTTCTCTCCCGGGAGGAGTAAATTGCAGCAAACCACCAGTTTGAAGGCTTGATTTGCAGAAAGCACTACGTCACATTTTTTGACAGAAAGTACCGCATCTTGTGTAATCTTGTTGTAAATAATACTGATTGGCGGATTAGAGCGCTTTAAGTATGTTTATGACAGGTGGGTCCAGATTTTGCCGGCGTGGCATAACGACTCGGCCGAGACGGCATCATAGTCGACAGGGGCCCACCCGCCAGCTGGATTCTTCGATTCATCCTTGTTTCTCACCGGAAATTCCTCCTCGATCCCCTTTCTCATGGTGGACGCAGGTGTGCCGCCACCCACGGCCGATCCTAACCGCCACCACACGGCCGGACTGCGCCGTGACCGCCGGCGTCGACGACGAGCCCAGCCCTCCCTCTACTCCTCCCTGTTTCCTAGATCGACCGTGTACGCCGCTGCCATGGACCAGCGTCGTGGACGCCGCCGCCATGGACGAGCGCCAAGGACGCCGCCGCCTTGCCGTCGCGGCCACGCTACCACATCAGGTTCGAAAGAAAAATTGTTGGCCGCCTTGAACTGCCTCTCCTTTCCGAGCACAAACACGGCCACCACCCGCGCCCAGTCGTCCGCCTTGAGCGAGGCCGGCTTGTCCCTCACCTCGAGGATGGTCTTGCGGTCCGGGAGGGAGACGGGCGGGATCCGGCGGAGGCGGGCGGCCTGGAGGAACTCGGTGTGCTCGGTCGTTGTGCTGGGCGAGGAAGACGGCGGCGGAGAGCGGGTAGGGGCGGCCGGACTGCTTGGAGGCGAAGGCGGTGGGGAGGTTGGCCGGGAAGGTGTAGTCGTCGCCGTTGAAGATGATCTTGTCCAGGTCGCCGCGGGCGGCGTAGTCCCGGAGCACGGCCAGGGGATCCATGGCCACGCCGTCGGAGCTCTGCTTTGGCTTGGCTTCTCGCTGGATCTGGCGGCTCTGGGGTTCTGCTCGCGTGCTTGGGTAGGCTCCAGAGAGCTGATTGCTTTTTTGGTTTTCATGTAAGGGTTCTTTTCAAATTACAGGGACTTGTTTGTAAATCTAGACAAATGCACCATCTAACGCCGTCTCAGCCGAGTTGTTATGCCACGTCGGCAAAATCTGGACCCACGTGTCATAAACATATTTAAAGCGCTCTAATCCGCCAATCGGTGTTATTTGCAGCAAGATTACACAAGATGCGGTGCTTTCTGTCAAAAAAATGTAACGTAGTGTTTTCTGCAAACCAAGCCTTCAAATTGGTGGTTTCTTGCAATTTACTCCTCTCGGGAGCGATGGAGGGAGGAAGACGACGTGAGGGAAGGGCCAAATCTAACAGCTGTATACAGGGGAATCGGGTAGCTGCACGGTGACCGGTCTAAATTTGATCGCGTTCTATGACCCTATAGTACGCGGTTAGCATACTCTTGGAAACAAAATACTATAACGCACCCAGCATCCAAATTGGCAACTCATATCAGACAACGCCTCAACAGATCATCGCCTGACCGGCTGTACGTACGGTCATACACCACATGCCACAACCGCGGAAATCTGCATCGATCACGTTCCATAGCACAATAGAAGCACAATTTCCATTGGAAGCAAGAAAACAAAAGATTCAGACAAGCGTGACGACAGGTCCGGGACGCATGCGTGTGGGCTCTGCTCCATGGAACGTGATCGATGCGGATTGCTAGACTCGCGGGGTGGCCGTCGGGCGACATGCGAGCTCTGGCGCTTGCCCGTCGCCACCTGGGCTTTGGGGTAGATGCCCGCGTGCTCTCCCTCCGTCCGCGTCGCCCTGCCGGCTGGAACCTGGGGCGCTTACCCTCGCCCAGTCGCCCACATGCGGCTGGAGGCGCTATAGCCACGCGTGCGCCATGCACGCCCGATCGGTCGCGGCAGGTGCGGAAAACTATATTTAGCGCCTCTGCTTCGTGTAGCTGCAGCCAACCTGAATCTGCCGGTATCTTCCTTATCACCTTATCCACTCTAGCGGGGCCGCCGTAGGCAGTAGCGCTGGTAGCTAGCGACAGCTGGATACGTGTCCTCGTGAGGCGGTTTTGACGAACTGATGATCAGGTAAAAACATGATCGGTGCAGACCAACGTTTTCGAAAAGGACCATGCAGACTTGCTGAGGAAAGGATAGCTAGCGACATTTGGGAGTGCGCGACAGGATGCAGACTTGCTGAGGAAAGGATATCGTTTCGGGTCTAGCGCATTTCAAAGAGTCTTTCAAGGAGAGCTTATAGCTGGTTATTGATGTGGCGATTTCTATTTCTTTTTTTGTGTTGCTTTGTAGTTTGATCCGGGTTCTCCAACACTCTTGCGCTAGTGGCGATGGATTGCAAACATGTTTTGCGTGGGGTGATACTTCAACCAATGCTGTTTCAACGACTTTTAGATCTCGTCTTAACGGCGAGTGGTTATTGCAGTCTTTAAAGTCTGGTATGACAAAGGCATTTGCAGGTGTCGTCTTTCTTGCTGTTGGTTTAATACAATTTTCAATCTTTGACGGACAACGTACAATCATAAAAAGAAGAAGACTAGTATGTTTTTAATGTATTTTTATTTTGTACTAGTTTTATTTTCAGTTGTCCATCCATTGTGTTGGTCTTTGTTTTTCTGAATTTTAATCAGATTCAAGATGCCATTTGAATGTCTTTATAAAAAAAAGTCCATCGGGACATCTTCTAACGATGATCAACAGGTCCATCTCCAATGTGGAGCTCTAAGAAGGATACACTCTTTGTCCATACATGTTTAGCATGCGGACACGGATATGAAAGCCGGTCATCCAATCCTATTCTATAACTGCCACGTCATCGTGTACCTCCAACGCCGAGGGTGATGCACCGCAACTCACGTCGAAAGAGATCCGACCGGCAGCGCGATACGCAGGACAGTCGGCAGACGCTTTTGTAGATCCGAAGCCCCGCTTGCCCGGGAGGGACCCCGTCAGGGCTCGCGGCGGCTATGGGCTACTCCAGGTCGATTCGCTCGCCCCTAGAGCCTCGTGGATCCACAACCCTCCAGCATGAAGAACTAGCGAAGAACGATAAGAAAGATACAAGGGGGAGATAAAAAGTAGATGAACACGAAAAAGTAGTAGATTGATTTGTTCGATTATGTGTTGTTTAATCGGCCGTCACCCCTTAGATATATAAGAGGCGGCTGGACTTCCCGTGCAAGGAAAAGGCTTGGATTCACGTCCAAAACCCTAATCAAATCCGGATTGGTTTTGTCCGAACTTTCCAAAATTGTTCGGTTTAAACTGGCTGCACGTTGCGGATTCTTTTTGTGGTGGTAAACGATCTCGGGTGGAAACGAGCCTAAAAGCAATCTTGACCGTTTCGACGAGACGAACAACTTTCATGTTGAACGTTTTTCGATTTAGGGCCATCTTCTGGGTCAAAACGGTCACGCAGAACACATGTTCGCTCACGCTACCCATCAGACCTATGTTTGGTGGGGCGCGCCACATCTCGCCTCGTGACAGGGCTGCACTCCGATAACTCTAACTTTTGCATACGGACTCGGATTGGGACGATTGTTATATCAAAATCGATCGTTTTGACGAGACGAAGACAATTCGTGTTGATCATTTTTCCATATGATGACATCTTAATTGGGTTTCAAGCCATTCTTTAATCTGGTGTCAACATGAGCATCTCTAAAGTTGTCATAACTTTTGCATCCGAACTCCATTTTAGACCATCTTCATATTCATCTTGATCTTCTCGAAGAGAGCCATCTCATAGTGACTTTCAATAGTAAGTTTGAATTAGTCTTGACATAGCTTCAAGCCACTCTTTATAAACATGCCACTTTTGAGCGTCAACACATGCCCCCCTGTTTTTCGGCAAAGCTAGCGTGCCGAAAAATAACTTGTACCAAGTTTGTTCTAAGGACGATGTCAACACTCCATCGGTCATTTATATGTCCTTAGGACGATAAGTATATATCGACCATGTCTTGTGTGAACTTTCTGATGCAAACTTGGGTGAAACCTTCTCAACTTCATTAACAATCCGGTGATAAAGTACCATAGATATGTATCTCAAGGTCATCCTCCGAACCATATTGTTCACCCTTTTGCTAGGATTTTGTAGATAATCAACAATACTTTCTCCAATCCTTACTCTCGCCTGCATAAAAATTTCATTAGTGGCCGAAGCTATGGACTTCGGTTCGGCCTTACCTATATTGACGAGACTAAGCATCGGCTATTGAGAGAAATGCAATACAACATGATTAACATAGTAGCCGGATGTTTGTTGTGCCAATTCTTTCGAATTGTCATGTCTAAATATATGAACAATTTTAAAGCAAACAAAGTAAATTTTGCATCTAGACATACCCCAAGATAAACTATGATTGATTCGTCAAAACATTGATAAACCCTGAATATTTGTTGCACTACTCATAACGAATCATCGGAAGCCTCAGTATGTATAGCACCTATAGCAAATAAAAGACTCAATACGAATAACAATGCATATTCGGCTTTCATTAATCGTGCATAAAAATATTCTAAGAGGCATGGGGCTTAAAAAACAGTACCATAAAGAAATATATAAACAACACCGGCATTTTGGCCATTGCTACGAATTGAACCATCAAAATATAATCTCCATAGTACTAGAAAGACAAGGTTAATATCAACATTATGCATGTCATTAATCCGATGTTTAGTAATAAAATCAGCTATGATTTGGCCTCTTATAAATCTCACAGATGCATAAGCCAAATCATATCCAAACAAAGTATAAGCCCATTAGCCAATTCTGCAACTATGAATTGGCCTATGCAGCATATATTCAATGACATCGGTCACTATGTCCCAACTCCATTCAATCATAATATAGGCATACATATAAATTTCCATGAGCACGTTGATGAAGCCATATACCTAGGGTAGGGGCACGGACCTGTCCAAAGAGCCCTAGCCTAGGACGTCCCTAGAAGAAGTCACCTTTCAATCGACTTGAAGGTATCCCACTCGATGGGTTCAAGACACTCGACCAAGAAGCTATCACTCGACCATGAAGCCAACCACTCGACCGCCAGGAGACCTAAAGTCACTCCACAGGCAAACGGTCGGCTATCAAGTAGTCTTTATGGCCATTATAGCACTTTATTAGGGGCGTTACCAGTAACGCCCAACCTTAAATGTACCTTAAACCCTGCATTACTGAGGGCAGGAGGGGGCCGGCGAACTCTATATAAGCCACCCCCCTCCTCAGTATGAAGGGTTCGCACCCCTGTTATTCACACGCCAGTAATCCAGTCGACCGCCTTCGGGCACCGAGACGTAGGGCTATTACTTCCTCCACGAAGGGCCTGAACTCGTACATCTTGGTGTGTTTACAACTTCCCAATAGCTGAGATCTAGCCTCTCCATACATACCCCCCTACATCACTGTCAGAGTTAGGACCATGACAGTTGGCGCCCACCGTGGGGCCGGAATCTTAGCACCTGATTGGAGAAGTTGCGATTTTTCCGATCCCTTTGATCATGGTTTCGTGCGGAATTTTGGTGGAGGGCCGCGAGATCCGCCTCGGCGCGCTCATGTTCATCGCCGACGACTCCGCCTGGCTTCAGGAGGCGCCACTCGACATCGACGCGCTCCCCGTCCGCGGTGCGACGCATTTCCGTGCATGCGTTCGTGGCGTCCTCCTGCGGCAGCCGTCGACCCAGTATCGGTTGGCCCCCGTATCGTCTCCCCGCTCTGTCTCCCACCGGCGCAAGCGCTCCGGTCGGTCGAGACTTCAGAGGTGGGTGAGGCATGCCGTGGCTCGCCAGTCGGCCGCCCTGCAAGTCGCGGCAATCGAGCCCGACGAATCCCTCTGCGGCCTGTTCGACCTGTCGACTGGCTCCGCGGAGACCGCATCCGAGTGCGACAGCAGCGACCCAGCGGCTGAGATCCTGGCGGTCGATGGAACGCACAGTCCTCCCGGTTTCCCTCGCGCTGATGGAGGCGCGGGTGGGGGCGACCCGTCGCATCCCCACGATGAGTATCTCCACGAACCTCTCACGTCATTACAGCGAGAGGAGCTTCGCCGCCGGAACACGGACGCACTCCGCACTCCTATCGTCGGAGAGTCCCCCGAGGCCCGGGCCTTGGAGGACGCGCGCTCGGCTAATTTGGCCGAGCGCACTCGACTGGAGAATCTCCAGCGAGCACTCGACGAGCAAGCGCGTCAGCGGGCTCCCGAGTCTAGTCGACGCCAGCTCTTCCCGCCGACGCAGGTATACCGAACCCCAGTTCAGAATTTGGTCGCCGCGGCCCGTATAGCAGAATCGATTCAGCCCTCCCAGTCGGAGGCTGGCAGGGGCTTGTTACAGATCAGAGCGTTGCTCCGGGCGGCGGGAAACCAGAATTCCACCGTTTCTCAGTCGCGGAATAGGATCCACAGTCGATCCGTTGCAACAGATACAGTCCAGTCAGCTCACAGCCCGCGGTCGCCCCTGAGGCGTGAGGGACGTGGCGACCGGCATGATCAGTACAGAAGGAATGAGCAGTATGATCACCGATCCGATCGTGATGATCAACGTCGAGTGCCAACCCCTCCCCCGAGGAGTGGGTCATATGCGCCTCGACATCGAGATGACAGGCGCCCTCATAGCGTTGGGCAGAGGATTCCCGTCGACCCCAGGGACCCAGGCTTTGACGCGAGATCTGTCCTCGTTCAAAGCTTGGTTGACAGGAACAGGGCTCATCGGGAAGGCCAGAACAGAGATACGCCCGCCAGCAGCAGAATACGTGTTTCAGGGCCAGAGTGTTTCAGTCGAGCCATCAGGGCCGCGGTGATTCCTCCCAACTTTCGGTTGGCGACTGGAGTCAGCAAGTTCACCGGTGAGTCTAAGCCTGACACTTGGCTCGAAGATTACCGAGTGGCTGTACAGATTGGCGGTGGCAATGATGAGGTGGCTATGAAGCATTTGCCTCTCCTGTTAGAGGGCTCGGCCAGAGCGTGGCTGAATCAGTTAGCACCCAGCAGCATCTACACTTGGGAGGATCTCTCTCGAGTGTTTGTCACAACCTTTGAGGGAACATGCAAGCGACCTGCAGGCCTTACAGAATTGCGGTCTTGCGTGCAGAAGCTGAGTGAAACTCTGAGGGATTACATCCAGAGGTGGATCACTTTGCATCACACAGTTGAGAACGTACCGGATCACCAAGCAGTTTGTGCCTTTAAAGAAGGCGTCAAGAACAGAGAGTTGAACCTGAAGTTCGGCCGGACCGGAGAAATGTCCCTGAATCGGATGATGGAAATTGTCACCAAATACACTAACGGAGAAGATGAAGATCGACTCCGGAGTGGCAAGCAGAAAGCAGTCGCCTAGGAAACCGGAGGCAATTCCAGTCGGAAGCAGAAGCGGAAGTCCGAGCCAGCCGCCCCTGGGGAGGCCCTGGCCGCAACCCAGGGAAATTTCAAGGGAAAACCCAAAGGCCCCTGGAAGCCCAAGAAAGTCAAGGATCAAGATGGAAATGATGTTTTGGATCTGCCATGTCACATCCACACCAAGAAAGATGAAGAGGGTAATTTCATTTACCCAAAGCATACCACTCGACAGTGTCGGCTCCTGATCCAGCAGTTTCAGGGCAAACAACCCTAAGATAAGGAAAAAGAGTCGGACAGAGTCGAGGACAAGGAAGATAGCGACGACGGATACCCCCAAATCAATTCCACCCTGATGATTTTTGCTGATGTCGAAAGCAAAAGTCGACTGAAAGTCATTAACCGTGAGGTGAATATGGTTGCTCCGGCGACACCCAGTTATCTGAAGTGGTCTTAGACTGCCATCACATTCGACCGGTCCGATCACCCTACGCACATTGCCACCCCTGGGAGGCAAGCTTTGGTGGTCGACCCAGTTGTCGAAGGCACTCGACTGACCAACGTCCTGATGGATGGTGGCAGTGGCCTGAACATATTGTATGCTAAAATATTGAAAGGGGTGGGCATTCCGATGTCCAGGCTTAGTGCCAGCAACATGAGCTTCCATGGAGTCATTCCTGGAAAGAAAGCCGAGTCACTCGGCCAGATTGCTCTCGACGTGGTTTTCAGTGATTCAAAGAATTACCGCATGGAAAAGTTGACATTTGAGGTTGTGGACTTCCAAAGTGCTTATCATGCTATTCTGGGCCGGCGAGCTTATGCACGCTTCATGGCTCGACCATGCTACGTGTATCTCAAGTTGAAGATGCCCGGTCCCAGAGGTGTGATCACCGTTACCGGCAATCGGAAGAAAGCAGAAGAGTGTTTTCAGAAAGGATCGAAGATTGCTGACGCTCAGATGGCAGTTGTTGAGCTAACAAGAGTACCAGAAGACTGTTGATCCGAGCGAATTGCTACGAGCCAAGAAGCCTGCTTCAGAATCCTCTTGTCAGTCGTCCGGTGAAACTAAGCCAGCTCACATTCACCCGACCGACCCCGACGCTGCTCCGACTCACATCTCGATGACGCTCGACTCCAAATAGGAAGAAGCACTCATCCAGTTCCTCCATGAGAACTAGGACGTCTTCGCATGGAAGCCTTCTGACATGCCTGGAGTTCCCAGGGGGCTGGCTAAGCACCGCCTACGAGTCGACCCGAAGTTCAAGCCTGTGAAAGAACATCTTCGATGGTCCGCCGTCCAGAAGAGGAAAGCTATTGGCGAGGAGGTGGCTCGGCCCTTAGCAGCAGAGTTCATCCGAGAGATTTACCACTCCGAGTGGCTCGCCAATGTAGTCATGGTCCCCAAAAAGGACAAGTCACTTCGCATGTGCATTGACTTTAAACACATCAATCGGGCCTGCCCGAAAGATCATTTCCCTCTCCCCCGCATCGACCAGGTAGTGGACTCGACCGCGGGGTGTGAGCGTTTGTCTTTTCTAGATGCTTATTCAGGGTACCATCAGATCCGTCTGTATGGACCCGACAAGATCAAAACGGCTTTCATCACCCCATTTGGGTGCTTCTGTTATGTCACCATGCCCTTTGGCCTCAAGAATGCTGGAGCCACGTTCATGAGGATGATTCAGAAGTGTTTACTCACTCAGATCAGTCGGAACGTAGAAGCATACATGGATGATATTGTGGTTAAGTCACGGAAAGGTTCCGACCTACTGACTGACCTTGCCGAAACCTTTGCTAACCTCAGGGGATACGATATCAAGCTCAATCCATCAAAGTGCACATTCGGAGTTCCAGGTGGAAAGTTACTCGGTTTTCTTGTTTCCGAACGAGGAATCGACGCCAATCCCGAGAAAGTTGGCACCATACTCCGGATGAAGCGCCCTGTGCGTGTACACGATGTCCAGAAACTTACAGGTTGCTTGGCCGCTCTAAGTCGATTCATTTCTCGTCTTGGTGAAAAGGCGTTGCCTCTTTACCGACTGATGAATAAGTCTGACAAGTTCGAGTGGACTCCAGAAGCTGACGCAGCGTTTGCAGAGCTCAAACTCTGCTCTCCACCCAGCCGGTGCTTGCTGCCCCAATCAGTAAAGAGCCTCTGCTGCTGTACATTGCGGCCACGGGACAAGTTGTCAGTACAGTACTCATGGTCGAGCGGGAAGAAGAAGGAAAGGCCTTCAGAGTTCAGCGCCCAGTATATTATGTGTCTGAAGTTTTGACCCCTTCGAAGCAAAGATATCCCCATTACCAGAAGCTTGTATATGGGATCTACATGACCACGAAGAAGGTTGCACACTACTTCTCTGACCATTCCATTACAGTCGTCAGCGACGCTCCGCTGTCAGAGATCTTGCACAACAGAGATGCAACTGGTCGAGTGGCTAAGTGGGCGATTGAACTCCTCCCCCTAGATATCAAGTTTGAAGCAAAGAAGGCTATCAAGTCCCAAGCAATTGCAGATTTCGTCGCCGAGTGGATTGAACAGCAACTCCCGACTCAAGTTCACTCGGAGCACTGGACCATGTTCTTCGATGGATCTAAGATGCTGAACGGTTCCGGTGCTGGGGTAGTATTGGTCTCCCCCCGAGGAGATAAGCTCAGATACGTTCTCCAGATTCACTTCGATTCCTCCAACAATGAAGCAGAATATGAAGCACTCTTGTACGGGTTGCGCATGGCCATTTCACTCGGCGTCCGGTGCCTCATGGTCTAGGCGACTCAGATTTGGTGGTTAGGTCTACGGCGACTCAGATTTGGTGGTTAATCAGGTGATGAAGGAGTGGGACGTCAGAAGCCCGGCTATGACTGGCTATTGCAACGCAGTAAGAAAGCTAGAAAAGAAATTCGAGGGGTTAGAGCTTCATCACATCCCCCCACTGAAAAATCAAGCAGCAGATGATCTGGCAAATATAGGCTCCAAGAGAGAAGCCATTCCCAGCAATGTGTTTTTGGAGCACATCCGTTCGCCATCAGTCCAGGAGGATCCCTTCGCAGAAGAAGCCCCACAACCGAAAAGTGCCACAGATCCGACTGAAGTCGAAATTCCTGCTGTGGTCGACCTAGTCATGGAGGTCTTGGCTATCACTCCTGACTGGATGGTACCATACATTGCGTATATCTTGAGGAAAGAACTCCCGAAGGACGAGGAAGAGGCTCGACAGATCGTCCACCGATCCAAGGCCTTCACAGTCATAAAGGGACAGTTGTATAGGGAAAGTGCGACTGGAATCGGTCATAAATGCATAATACCAGAAGAGGGTCAGATGATCCTTAATGATATCCACTCGGGGACATGTGGTCACCATGCGTCCTCTCGGACCATTGTGGCTAAAGCATACCGAGCAGGATTTTACTGGCCAAGAGCAAATGAGATGGCAAAAGAGATAGTCGACAAGTGTGGAGGTTGCCAGTTCTACTCCAACATGTCACACAAGCCTGCATCAGCCCTGAAGACCATTCCACTCGTCTGACCCTTTGCTGTCTGGGGACTGGACATGGTCGGTCCATTGAGAACAGGCATGAGCGGATTCACGCATGTGCTTGTGCCAGTCGACAAGTTCACCAAATGGATTGAAGCCAAGCCTATCAAGAATCTCGATGCTTGCACTGCTATCAGTTTCGTCAGAGGGCTGACGTTCAGATATGGGGTCCCGCATAGCATCATCACCGACAATGGGTCAAACTTCGATTCAGACAAGTTCAGAGCTTTTTGCGCCTCTCAAGGCACGCGCGTCGACTACGCGTCGGTCGCGCATCCTCAGTCGAATGGACAAGCTGAAAGAGCAAATGGTCTGATTCTCAAAGGATTGAAGCCTCGATTGATGCGTGATCTCAAGCACGCAGCAGGCGCTTGGGTAGACGAACTTCCGTCGGTTTTGTGGGGGCTGAGGACCACCCCGAACCGATCGACCGGAAGAACGCCATTTTTTCTGGTTTACGGAGCCGAAGCCGTCCTGCCGAGTGATCTACTTCACAACGCCCCCAGAGTCGAGCGTTATAACGAAGACGAAGCAGAGCAAGCCCGGCAAGATGCAGTCGACCTCCTAGAGGAGGAGAGGGAAATGGCTATGATCAGATCGACCATCTATCAGCAAGACTTGCGTCGATTCCATGCTAGAAATGTGAAGAGCCGAGCCTTCCAAGAAGGAGATTTGGTCCTCTGAGTGGATCAACAGAAACCACACAAACTTGCTCCTACTTGGGAAGGTCCCTTCATCGTCACCAGAGTCCTCCACAATGGAGCATATCACCTCTACAATGTTGATCACCAGACCGACGAGCCACGAGCTTGGAATGCGGAACTACTCCGCCCCTTTTACACTTGAGTTCTCCCTTGGACGATATGTAATAAGAAAAAATTTCTGCAGTTCATTTTTACCAAAGACAAGAGCGTCCCAATAATTGATGTCACTCTTGTTTGCATACGAAATCCCCCAGTGGGTGACTTAGCTGCGAATCCATTTCGCCTAAGTTTGAAAAAATCCTACCGAGTGGAGAGCAATCCTCCCACTCGGGGGGCTTAGCTGCAGTCCAGTACTCGCGTAAGTTCTCTCACTTAGAGGCTTAGCTGCAGTCAGGCGCTCGCCTAAGTATATAAAAATCCTACCGAGAGGAGAGCAAACCTCCCACTCGGGGGCTTAGCTGCAGTCCAGTACTCGCCTAAGTTCTCTCACTTAGAGACTTAGCTGCAGTCAAGCGCTCGCCTAAGTTTGAAAAATCCTACCGAGTGGAGAGCAATCCTCCCACT